>NC_142931.1:112693689-112743689 GCF_046866305.1 Octopus bimaculoides
AAAAACAAACTTGATAATTTTTCAATCTTTTATGATATGTTAGGGGAAAAATATGGAGTCGATGCAGGAATCGGAATTCAGAGATCCAAAAATATATCTATTGATCCCCAACGACATTACAGAATACTTTATAACAAAATTATCAGTACAGTAGTTGACCAAATAAAAGCACGATGTTCATCCTTAGAAGAGTTTAAATTCATGGAACTTTTGAATTTCAACAAAGTAGATGAGTATTGCAAACAATTTCCTGTGGACTCTATAGATTCTTTAAAAATCATATATGGCAGATTTCTTGATGTAATACGATTACAAAGTGAGCTCAATGTTATGTA
This sequence comes from Octopus bimaculoides, assembly GCF_046866305.1. NCBI lineage: Eukaryota > Metazoa > Mollusca > Cephalopoda > Octopoda > Octopodidae > Octopus > Octopus bimaculoides. The sequence continues at coordinate 112,694,025 of NC_142931.1, forward strand.
TTCAATGAAATATTTTAAAAAGCGAAGTGTAAGTCATTTAATGATTTGCATTTACAGCAGTGACCTTGTTGAAGCTATGCCAGAACTCTTCAATCTGTGCAAGTTGATTTTGACAATTCCATCTACCACTGCTTCTGCAGAGCTATCCTTTTCTGCATTAAGTAGAATCAAAACATACCAAAGAAATGCGACAGGAGAAAGAACACTGTCTGGGTTAGCACTAATGTCAATTGAAAAAGATTTATTACAACAACTGATGAAAAGAGATGATTTCTATGAAAATATGATAGATATATTTGCCCAGAAAGATCGAAGAATTGAATTAATTTAGAAATTAGGTTAATAACATTTTAGATCATTAAAAGCAAACTTAATATATTAAAGGGCATATATTGCAGGTTTTGGTTAGTGTTTGTTATAAAGGTAAGGTTCGACCTTCTTACATCAGTATTGTTTCGCAGGAGAAATAGTTCGACTTCGTCACACCTAACCTACATAGGTTTTTCCTTTCTGTGCTGCTGGGTGTAGTCTATTTACGGCCGTAAATAAGTGTCTTCTTTCACTTTCAATAAGTGTCTTGTTTCAATCTCAGAGATGTTGACTTCTGCCACAACAGTTTTTTTGGGGGGAGGGGGGGGGCTTTTTACAATGTTGAATTTTTGCTGCCTTTCATTGTGTGTGTATTCATGGATATGCGTGTATTTTCAATGTGTGTGCGTGAGACGTAGTCTTTTAATATACGGAGTTCAGTTAGTCTCAGAACAGTCTGCTTGAGTATCAGTAATTTTCCCGGAATTGACAAGTAGCATGATAAAGCACCTGACTTGTCTTCGAGAGCGTAACTATCTAAAACCATGACTATATAATGTAACTAAACGTGTTCTCTTTATTAAATCATTTCAAATTGATTCAGCTGAACCAATAGGTATAGGGGCTAATGCAGAATCGCACCCCTTTGAAAAACGAAATTTTGTGAAAATTTGTTTTCTGATTCCTACCTTTAACAGAGATTCCATATATGCAAAAATATTAACAGAATCCAATTTCATCTTTATTACATTTCACTTATGATTTTTAGACTTTTTTTATGGGAGAGTGGGGGTAGGAAAGTACTGACGTTTCGAAGAGAAAGAAAAATACAAACAATACATTTATTTCAGGCTCATCTCTACAGAGCCATTTTTTATTCCCTGCTTATTGTAGGTCATACAAAATTCTTTTACTGAAAAATTGCCAGGGTGGGGAAGAGAAATTCATTGCATGCCCAACCCCGGAAGTCACCACACGCCACTGATGTATGTATATATATACGCTTTACTCTTTTACTTGTTTATATATATATATATATATATATATATATATATAGATTCAGGTGAATATGGTACTTAAGTTGAGGCAGCAGAATTTAGTACGGTATTATGCATAATAATTCAAAGTAAGGTGATTAAAATCAAAATAAGCAACAAAGCAACAAGGATATCCAGAGGTAGTGCAGTACAATCGTTTCATGCAACTCCATTTCATTGATAAATGGAGTTGCATGAAACGATTGTACTGCATTACCTCTGGATATCCTTGTTGCTTATTTTGAGATATATATATATATATATATATATATATATATATATATATGCATCACTCACCGTCTAAGCAATTTCATCGACATTCTTTTGAAGCCATGATGTACCTACATACCCAGCTTCATTCGGGATGACATCGACTTTCTATCCCATCTTCCCAAAACCACTGAAACAAATTCAATCCTACTAAGCTTTGATGTAGTAAGCCTTTACACCAATATCCCACAGGATTCAGGAATAAAGGCGACCAAATACTGGGTAGATAAACATAGAGAAGCAATTTCCAACAGATTCACGGTGACATTTATATTAGACTCAGTGAGACTTATTCTGGAAAATAACACTTTCTTTTTCAATGGAAAGAACTATATCCAAATTGAAGGCATGGCTACGGAAACGAGGTTTGCTCCCGTTTATGCGAATTCAGTGATAGGTTATTAGAACAAAAACTTTACCAGGAAATAGAAGAGATACAACACTTAATTTAGGAAGTATATTGAAAAAGCATGGAAGAGATACCTCGACGATTGCTTTATAATCTGGTCAAAATCTCAAAACACTGTGGAAGAATTCAACACCCTCCTGAAAAATCTAAACCCATACATCCAATTTACAAAGGAGATGAGCAGTACCAAATTACCATTTCTAGATATAATGGTAGTTAAAAAGAACACCGGCATTACCACAGATATATATTATAAACACACAGATACACACCAATACCTGAATTCTAAACCGTGCCATCCACCCCATACAAAACGTAACATCCTGTACTGCTTAGCCAGAAGAATCTATACCATTGTCGAGGATCTAAAGACAAGAAATTAGCGCCTGGTGGAACTGAAAGAATTTCGGCTCAAACAAAAATACCCGTCACTACTTATGGAAAATGGTATTCAGCGGGCTTCGAAAATAACCATACAACAACTGAGGACACTGCAAAGAAGAGAAAAACAAGAACAGATCATACCATTTACAGTGACACACAATCCATGACACCAGAACATCTTCAATATTGCTAAAGCAAACCTACCAATCCTTGCACAAAGTAAGGAATTGAGAAATATCATTACAGATCAAAGTATAACTCTCAGTAAGAGACAACCTAAAAACTTGAAAAAGGTATTAACAAAGGCAAGGTTTGACCTCAGCAACAAAAATTAAACATTCACTGTATCCAAATGCAATGATAGCCGATGCGGTACATGCCAATCAATTTATACCGGCCCATATATGAACACAAAAACCGGGAAAATATTCACCAATGTGGACATGAACTGCAAAAGTAGAAATCTAATCTACTGCATCAAATGCCCAAATTAAGAAGAACTGTACATTGGCTAGACAGGTAATGCACTATCGGAACACTCGCGTGTGCATTGACAACAGATAAAAAACCCAGTGGTCTGCCAAATACCACTGAGTAACCATCTGGCAATATGTGGTCGAAAAACTTTTATGATTTTTCCATTCCATAAACTTTACAACCTGAATGAAATTGAGAGAAAACGCAAAGGAAAGGACTTTATTAAGAAATTCAAAACCACTCTTAATAAACAATGATTAAATTAATCTTACTTGGGGTTTAAAATTCTTATCTCTATAACTAAAACAAAAAATCTCTCAAATGTCATCATTTCTAAAAATAAACATTGAAAAATGGTTTGGCATCATCTCTAAAAATAGCCAAACACCTACTGCTGCTGTCCAAAGGAATGTGTATAAAAGACAAAAGGACAGCCAATCAACTACAGTACATCTGTCAGACGGGACCTTGATGATTGCTATGAAGCAGGAAAGTATACTAGCCCCTATATATATTTAATACTCAATATTTCATAGATTCAATAAGACATTCAATACTTCATTTAATTTTACTATTTATATTATATATTCCATATTCTATATCCCATATTAATTTTATAAGAATATAAATAAAACATAAAAAACAGACAGAGTTGGAACACTTTTAAATAATATATTTCTCTATACACTATCATACAAATCCCCTTTTTTATTTACATATATATATATATATATATATATATATATATACATATATATATATATGTGTGTGTGTGTGTGTGTGTGTGTTTTTATATTATTATATATAGATATAGACATATATATATATATATATATATATATATATATATATACATACATACATGTATATACATTCGTATGTAAAATAAGCATTGGAAGAGTTGCCTCAGTACTACATGGGCTTAATACTAGAGAGAGAAATGAGTAAACTAATGGTATACAGTCAAGCTGTAGTCTACAGGGTTTGCATCCTCAGCACATTGCTCCATGGCAATAAGACCTGAAGTATCCACTAAAGGTAAGAGCAGTGTCTTGATGCCTTGGACATCTAATATGTTAGAAAGAGGTCATCAATGACCAACCACAAAAAAAAAGTCATGTTCTCCATGATTTTTCTTTTGTGGTTGGGTCGTTGATGACCTTTTTCTAGCATATTGGATGTCCACCTAGTGGTCATCCCTTCTTATACGCATGTAATATAATTTTTCTGAATTATCAGATTTTTTTATATGCTAGACCACTGGTTTTAAATTGAAATTAATATTCAATTTATCACCCTCAGTATATATATATATATATATATATATATATATATATATATATAGATAGATAGATAGATAGATAGATAGATAGATATGACTGTGTCTAGTTTTTGTACTAATATTTGTCTCCTACCACTTTGTGGTCAAAAGGTAAGGGCTTGTTTACATCCCTGTAATTTAGTAGCTCAGCAAATTAGAGACCAATAGAATAAGAACCAGACTTTCAAATATAAGTAATGGATCAACTTGTTTGATTATAGCCTTCAACCCAGTGTCCTAGCATTAGCACAGTCCAATAACTTGAACAGATAAAAGGTAAAATGCCTGTTTATCTTAAATGCTTTACCCTGAATATATTTCTTGTGACATTTATTTCTTAAACCTTTTACTCTTACCAGCAGCCCAACTCCACTAGAATAGATAGTGGATTGGAAACTCAGCAATTCTATTCTACAACTATTGCATCATTGTACACTCCAGGAATAAGGAAACATCTTCCTTCATTAAAACATGCCAAGCTTAAACAACACTCTTTGCTGTCACTTAGTCAAACTGAAAAATACTTAACTCTTAGACATAGACAACTATTCATTATGCTAACATATCCAGTGGAACGGTATTTGTTCATTATATTTGTTAAATCGTGTGCTGTGAGTAATAGTGTATATATGTGTATGTATATGTAAACTGTATAAATGTATATGCATGCATATATACATACATATATATGTGTGTGTATATACATATACATACATATGTATATATATATATATATATATATATTATATATAATATATGTATACATATATATATATATATTATATATAATATATATATATATATTTTATATTAATTTATATATACTTTATATGTGTGTGTATACATATACATATACATACATGAATATAAACATATATATATATATATATATATATATATATATCCAAACACATCCATACAAGCACACACACGTGTGCATATACATACACGTATGTATACACACACACACACACACACACATATATAAAGAGAGAGAAATACAAACACACACACACGTGTGTGCGTGTGTGTATTCAGCATTTTGAATAACGAACATGTTTGAATGTTTTAGCAAATTGTTTGGTCAAATGTAAATAAGTATAGAGAGTTGTTCTGAATACTTCTTAAAGCTTGTAAATAAAATAAAAAAGCAAAACATAAATGAATAAACAATTACTTAATGGGTGGCATGTTCTTGCTGACATGCAAGGAAAAAATATCCTAAATAAATAAATTTTTTAAAAACTGAAAAAAAAAAAAAAAAAAATCAATGCTTGAAGATAACGCGTAGCTATCTGTCTTTCCTTGTATCTTTCGTGTATGATTAATGTTTGATAAACAAGTTGTGAATACACACACAGATATATTGATGCAGGCACATATACACATACACGTACATATACACACACCCATGCATGCTGTTCATTCATAGACAAATAATATAGTATAATAGAAATACAAAAAAACAAAACAACAAAAACCATGATGACCTCATAACTGTGTCAATGGTTATTCATAAACATCAGGAAGGGGTTCACAATTGCACCTGTTCAACCTTTCAGCTTTATATATGCTTCTGGTACTAAATATAAATGGCCAATTTTGGTGTTGGGATGCTGTTTGTTACCATCCGTATGCATTTTACCTGGTTTGCTTTGAGTTACATTTCATGCCTTAACCATTTACCATTTACACTAATCATATCCTACCTGTTTTATGTTCAAACTAGCCAGATCTAGACTCTCACACCTACCCTACAATGTAATTCTGAAAATAAACAATCACATCATTGAAATCTTGAAGCAAGGATTATAATGCTTGATTAATTCGAAATAATGTGAAGAACTAAATGTTACATTCGACAGAGTAGTCTGTACACTAAAATGTTGATCAATGTTGAAAAGTGATACCAATGATTTTTTTTGATGCACAGTCTCAAAGAATGTTTGAAGGAAAAGAATGGAAGGAACTACAAATTGTGGGTGAATGGTGATAATAAGTATTAGCACAATCCAGACATTTTGTTATTTATTCTTCAACCAGATACTTGGTCACAATGCTTCTAACACTACAGAATCTGCTAAATGCAAAAATAAGGGATGAACTTGTTGTGTTAAACCAGATTACAGATTAACTCTACCACAATGTAACCCTTGAAGATTATTACATTTTTTCTGCTTTATTGTTCTCACATGTAAAGAAAGAAATACAAAAACATTAATAACAACAAAATTTGTTGTTTAAAGCTTGCATAGGATTAGGATGGCATTTCTACCACCCATTTTCAGACAAGACAACAATACATTATTCTACTTGCTCATGTGCATTAACCAAACTTTCTAGTATGTAAGACACTTTCATACCTAATTAAGTAATAACCAACAGGACATTATAGTAAAACATGCTCCAGTGCTTGCAATGCAAGCAACCATAGGCGTAAATTGATATATATGTATTCATGTGAGTATCTGCGTATGTGTTTGTGTGCATATCTAAAATGAATACATCTGAGCATGTCTGTATGCATATGTGTATGTGCATGTGAGTGTGTAAAATGAATGCATTTGTGCATGTATATGTTCATGTGTGTGTAAAATGAATGCATTTGTGTATGTGCATATATGTCTGTGTCTGGGTGTATGTATCTGGATGTATGTGTGCATGTGTCTGGACGTGTGCATATTTGTGTGAGTGTGTCAGTGTGTCCATATACACAGTATATTATTGGGCACGGCATGGACAAATGGTTAAGAATTGTGCTTCTAAATAAGGAGGTTTTAAGCTCAATTCTATGCTATGGCATCTTGGGTAAGTAGGATTTTGTTGTAGTATCAAATTAGATAAACAAAATTTGTCTTAACTCATAATTGTGATGAATTTGGAGTCCAGTGTTTAATGGAAGATTTTGTAGACCCTGCCTCAGAGCAATCGAAGTTTTGGGTATGAATTTGAGCAAACTAAAAGGTTGCATTCTGTTACAAAAATGTTGCATTGCTCTTTCAATATATTCCTTTAATTCAACATTGAGTTAACAGCCTTCCAACAACTAGTAGTGAAGGACTTTTAGTCTTCATGTAGATATCTCTATAGGAGATGAAAAACTCTATTGTAACATCTGCAACTGTGTTTGTATCTAATGATGTTGACCAATGGTTCTGAACTAGGGTCCACATGGCCCTTGGGTGTTCATATAAGATTTTGTTAAAATTTATGTGCAATAACTATAATACACAAAATATTAAAATTTTTTTACACAGTCCCTAAAAATATTTAATTATAAAAATGCAGTAGGATATTTTTTTATATATACAGAGACAGATTAGCACTTTGTAGAGTATCAATAGTTGTTAAAGGCTAAAATATTTTCTAGTCTTGAAGAGAGAACAAACATAACAAAAAAGCTAGTCATATTTTTTTTAAGTGATGCATACTAAAATAATCTGTTGAACCTGTTAACTATCCCAGAAGCAGGAAGATTAAAAAAAAAATTGATATATTTACATAAAATATACTCCTCTTTCCAGAAGACTCAATCTTAAATACCTGATACAAGAAACAAATGATTTCATCAAAAGGATTAGTTGGAGAGTCTGTATGGATTTAATTAGCTTCTAACAGCATTTGAAGAAGACTCTTACAGGATCTACAAAAGCTTCTATAAAACACTAGACTCCAAATTCAAAGAAATTGTGAGTTATGACAAATTTTGCATGGAGTTGGCCAGAATATATACCATAATTTTGCTTGCAGTGCAAACTCCAGCAAATATAACAATACAAAAACATTGAATGCCCGTATTGACATATATCTCCTCCTACCTATATCTTTTTGTTTTGCATACAAAAATCACAAACTGAACTTACATAAATTGCATTAAAATCTAACCTTGGTATTATTGGCAAGAACATTCAAGATAAAATCAGATTCAAATTGAGACATGTTCTACGTATGCCTTTATGGAAAAACAGCTTTGGCATCATAAAATGTTCCACGTCCATATGAAATAAGAACTCTACTATATTCCAGCAGTTTGATATGAAAATTATAAGGCTTCCATAAGCAAACCCACCATTAAGAAAGCAGTGAATTTCGAAAGAGAAATTGCAGCCTTCATTGATAGGAATAAATATTGTTCTTCATGTACTAAAAAACATTAAGTCTACTATGATAACTATGTTTGGATTAGTCAAATCACCAACACTTTTATGATGTCAAGATGGAGGACTCATTGGAGGCTAGTTATGTCATCAGTTGTTATCTTATCTGGTACATAACTTAAGAAATTACTTCACAAGAATTGACAGGAATTTATACAGAGATGATGGGCATCTGATACTGCAATCCAAAAACTGCAATCCACAAACAACTGATACATCTACAAAAACTTTGGACTTATTTTTTCCAAAATCATGAATTACTCATTACTGTGGACTCAAATCTTGTAGAATCCTTTTGGATGTTACCCTAAATTTAAATACTTCTTGGAAACAAGTGAGGATTGATGACAGAAAGGGCATCCAGCCGTAGAGTATTTGCTTCAGTAAACTCCATTCAACCCATGCAAGCTTGGAAAAGTGAACATTAAAATAATGATGGCGAGGTGGGAACTGATTCTTTGTCCCACAATTTCTTATGCTATGTTTAATTATAATAACACTACCTCTAAAACCCTAACTAGTAACTTAGTTAAAAGCATTTTACCTCAGAATTTCATAGTGATTAATTAAAGGACAAGTATTTAAACACTCTTCACACTGCTATAATGGTCCCTTATATAAAGGTGTCTTTGAGGATAAGTTAACATATATCGATATAAAAATATAGAGAAATACAGGAACAAAAAAAGAACGTAAAAAAATAGAGAAAGAAGGAAAGAGGAAGAAAGTGAAAAGAAGCAGTGAGAGAAAGAGGCAAAGAGAGAGAGAGAGAGCAAAATATCAAGACAAAGAGAAAGAGGAAGGAAAGAGAATGAATGAATGAATGAATGAATGAGAGAGAGGGAATGAAATAAAGTAAAAGAAAAAGGGGCTTGAAAAAGGAAGGAATAGAATGGAAAAGAGAAAGGTGAGAGAATGAAAAAAAAAATAGGGAGAATGAAATGGAGAAACAGGGAAGGAAAAAGAGAAATAGAGAGAGAATGAGAAACAGAAAGAGGAGAGAATGAAAGAATAAGTTAGAGGAAGAGAGAGATGAAGAGAGAAAGTGTGTGAAAGGTAGAGAAACGGTGAGAGAAAGAGAGACTGAGTGAGAGAGAAAGATACAGGGGAAAAGAAAAAGAGTGAGAAAGAAAGAGAGAGAGGGGGAACAGAGAGAGAGAAAATACAGAGAAAGAGAGAGAAAAAGAGATGAACTCAGAGAGAGAGAAAGTAACAGAGAGGAGAGAGAAAAAAAACAGAAAGAGAAAAAAATCATAGAGAGAAAGAGAGAAAAAGTGATGAACTCAGAGAGAGAGAGAGAGAGAAATAGAAAGAGAAAGAACCAGAAAGACAAATAGAGAGAAACAGAGAGAGACAAATAGAGAGAGGCAGAGAGTAACAGAGAGAGATGAAAGTGAGTGAGAGAGAGAAAGAGAGACAGACAGTCTGAGAGGGAGCTTTGTCCCTGTTATTCATAAAACCTTGGTCTATCGTTTTATCTCATTCAGCCCAAGTTTGTGTTAATCTTCTCAGTTGTCTGGTCAGAAGACCCCTAATTTTCGCAAACCCCTGTGGAGTGTCTAAGCAAGCAGAGTTGAATGTTGCGGAGCAAGGTGGACGTTGAGAGTGAGAGAGAGAGAGAGGGGGGGGGAGAAAGAAAGAGAAAGGAGAAACAAGGAAGGAGAAATAGAGCAAGAAGAGAAGGAAATAGGCAATGAGATAGAGATAAAACAGCAGAGATAGAAATAGAAAGACAAACAGACAGAGAAAGAGAGAGTGAGAGAGGTAGAGATAGAGACAAGGAAGCAGAGCAAGAGAAATACAAGGAAGAGAGAGAGAGAGAGAGAGAGAAAAAGAGAAGTAAATACTGCAGTAGGGAGCCCAGCATGTGTCACATTGTGAAATAAATCCTTAAGGTATTTTCCCTTCTAAGACCATAACCACCACCACCACCACTACTGCAGTTGCTGCTGCTATCACTCCTCCTACCACTATCACCACTGCCATCACCAACACCACTACCACCAACCTGCACCACCCTCACTGCCACAGCACCAGCAGTAGCACCACCACCACCACCACCATCCTTCTTCCCTGCTGGTTCCCTCACCCCACTGCCACTGCATCCCATCAGCAGTACGTTCGTTCCTTGACCCAGTCGTTATGTCATCATCTCATCTCCATGAAACACCACTCCTTACCCCTTACCAACCCCACACAAGCCATATTGACACATATGCTCCTCTCTCTTCACCCATTTATTCCTCCGTGTACTGCTATTTTCACCACCCCCTGCGAGCCCCACTGCTGAAAGAATATCTAGAAATGTACTTTTGGTTTGAGTCTTCACAGACCCTTGCAAAGAAACCAATATCTTCTTTTATATATTGTATTTTGGTCCCCTTTTGTTTTGCATGCCCATTCTGTTTCAACCCTCACCTCATCATGCCCATCTCTCGTTCGCTCTCTCTCTCTTTCTCTCTCTATCTCTCAACATAGACATATGTGCGGAGACAAGAAATTACATACACACACACACACACATACACATGTGTGTGTCTGTGTGTATGTACATACACATCATCATGTACATATGCATATATGTATGTCAATATAATTAAAAAATAATATATATTTGTATGTATATATATTTATATGAATGTATGTATATATATGTGTGTGCATGTATGTGTGTGCGCCTGTGCTTTATTAATACTTGGCAGAAGCTATAGAGTGACTCAAGGGCTAAGAGTTTCGTGTGTTGCCACTTATCAACACAGGCAACTCTTGGGTCTTGAGTCATTCAGCAATTTCTTCCAATTATTAATAAAAAAAACATATAATGAATACTCATGTTTTGAGTTCGATTTTCCGTGTTTGCATCACAAAACATATATATATATATATATATATATATATATATATATATATTATATATATATATGTATATATTTATATATATGTATATATATATATATATATATATATATATATCTATATGTACGTGTGTGTGTGTGTGTGTGTTAGTATGTGTATATATATATATATATATGTTGTTGTACTTGGGGATGGTCATATTGCCAGTTTAGCCAATAATATATATATATATATATATATATATATATATATATATATATACTAGCTGACATACCCGGTAATTCCTGGGAAAGCAGGGCTTATCCCTTGGTTCCGTTCACATAATTGTTTCGCTAATCCAATAACAACAATACAAAGTATGTAGCCCTAAAAATGGTTTCTGTGCATTTATAGAGAATACCAAACTGTCTTACACAGGATCTTGTTTTTAGGAATTCCCAATAAGTTATGAATACCCCAATTGTGAAGTCAGTTATATAATAACGTGAAATTAGCTACCCGATAGTAAGAATTCAAATAAAGTAGCTCCAAAAAGGGCTTTAATGCATTCCCAGAGTATATAGAACATAGGAGGAAATACTAATATGGTATGTATAAAATCATGAAGCATGTTACGTAATAACGGGCTAATCAGGTATGAGATAATAACAAATCAAGTAAATAACTCTGAAAAGGGCATTTGTGCATTCCCAGAGAATGTTACCCTCTGGGGCACTGGTGTTGGTATTTTCGGGAATAAGTCACTAACCAAAATAAGTGGATCTATTGTTTCGGAAAATACTATCTATTTGTTTAAGGCTTGTAATGGATAAATTGCAAAAATAAGTCCAACAGTTCAAATACTAAGAAATAAGCACACTCAATTTCCTTTTTTACCGAATAATTTAGGAAAATAAATGGTTTATTTCCCTTGGATGCTTAAAATAAAATATATTAGATATATATTAGGATCCTTTCCAATGGCCCTATTATCGATTTTTTTTTAACAATCTGAGTATACCATTAGGTTTCCAGCCATGAGTTCTACTCATGTGTCACTTTTCATCAACATCAATGAAATGATGTAGGAGGAGTTAGCAAACAACTCCACAAACACACCCACAGACAATTTCCCACATATGTAGTAGATATATATATATATATATATATATATATATATATACACACATACACTCTTTACTCTTTTACTTGTTTCAGTCATTTGACTGCGGCCATGCTGGAGCACCACCTTTATAGTCAAGCAAATCAACCCCAGAGCTTATTCTTTGTAAGCCTAGTACTTATTCTATTAGTCTCTTTTGCCAAACCGCTAGGTTACGGAGACGTAAACACACCAGCATCGGTTGTCAAGCGATGCTGGGGGACAAACAAACACATAGGCATACACACACACACACACACACACACACACATATGCATATATATATATATATATATACATATACGACAGGCTTCTTCCAGTTTCTGTCTACAGTAGAAGACACTTGCCCAAGCTGCCATGCAGTGGGACTGAACCCGGGACCATGTGGTTGGCAGGGCAAGCTACTTAACACACAGCCACTCCTGATATATATGATTAAGGGGAGAGATGGAAGATATGAGAATAATTATTAATCACTACAATTGTTTCAGCCCATTTAGCATTGATCCCTCATGGGTGGAATACTTAACAACTGGTTTAGGAGTATCCATCGGTGTTGGTGTGTCTCTTCAGGTAATAATAAAATGTAAATCTTTAAAATAAGAGCTGTTCCCTTTCTAGCAGTAGCAATACTTGTAGACCAATGCTCTCTGAGTAATTTCCCATCGTTGGTACAGGACAACTGCCAGCTAGAGATAGCAGCTACTCATTCTTGCTTACAGTATATACTTTGAAAGCTACACACAGTTGCTGATCTCATAAAGAGAAAAATGACTAGTTTTAAATATCTGAGCAAGGACGTCTACTGCCCCCTTTCTAGCCTTAGCCATACCTCTAGACCAATAGTTTCTGGGTAATTTCCCTTCATCGGAACAGGACAACCTCTGGCTAGAGATAGCAGCCACTCGCTCTTGCTCACTGTATATACTTTTAAAGTGACACAGGCATCACTATGGTTAGAAAGGGAGCAATAGACTCCCTTGTTCATAGTATACAGTTTCAGATCATGTGTCAGTAGCCAGCTGAAAATGATGTTTTCCTGGGGTTAAAAAGTAGTAATATCGTTCTACATAGGACTGTCACGTTGTGTTGGCAAACATGAGACTTTACTATATATATATATATATACATATATATATATATATATATATATATATATATGTGTGTGTGTGTGTGTGCTGAAAAGTTCGTGGCTTTGGGTAAAAGAAAATACAGGAGGAAGACCAGTTAATTACGAGTTACACACTTATTGCAGCAGTCCTTCAGTTTTTCTAAGCCCTGTAACAAAACTCAGAAGGTTGGGCCTCCAGTCAGGCCTTTCACGAAACCCTTAAAGCCAGAAACGTTTCAGAACACGCTCCTCCTTAGATTTCAACTACCAAATTCACTCACACGGCTTTGGTCAGTCTATGGCAATATCTAAAGCCCCTTGGTCAAGGTAACATGCTGTGGGACTGAACCTAAAACCACAAGTTTACCAAGTAAACTTGTTGACCACACAGCTCAGCATTAACCACAGAAATAAACATAGATCAAATGAATCGCTTACTAAAAGCCATTCCAAATGTGGCCATCTAAACTCAACCAAAGTGTAGATCCATGTTTTAAAACGGTGATAAGGTGTGATTTGAGGCAAATTTGCCTGCTCCATCTACTAGGTCAAAGGACAGCATTGGTGGCCCTCTTATTGACTCATCAGTCATACTGGGCTAATACAAACAAACAAGAGAAAACTTAATACTAAGTATACACTATTTAAATTTAAGTGAAACATAAATAAAAAGATACTTTTTTTTTTCATTTGATTTTGTGTATTTTGAATTTTGAGAGACAAATAAACAGCACTTGACCGAAGAAGCATCTGTGAATGTTATCACAACATTTATCGAGTGGCTTGTTTACTCTAAATACCATTTTTAGGGAGTAACTCTGAGTAATTAATGCCGGCACTATCATCGCCAACATCGTCACCATCACTACCATCGCTGCCATCGTCGTCGTCACCACCATCGTCACCAGCAGCAGCACCACCACCACCATCCACAATCACCGCAATCACCACCGCTACCACCAATACCACCACAACAACTTCAACAACTACAAACACCACCAATACCACCACAGCCACCACCACTACCACCAACAACATCATCATCATCATCATCATTATTACCATTACCCTTCTCCTACAGCTACTCTTCCCTCCTCCTCCTCATCATCATCATTGTCGTCATTGTTGTCATCATCGTATGTTTATATTTGTGTGTGCATGTGTGTATGTGTATACATTCATGCATGTATAAATATATATAAATCAATCTATATATATATATGTGTGTGTGTGTGTGTGTGTGTTTACACACATTCTTCACATGCTCACACACTCATACTTATGCACTCACTCACACTCATATATACACACTGATATATTCTCACAAATGTTTCAGGTAACTTAATTGCAAACTCTTAAATACTAACATACATTAATTGTCTGCTAAAGAACAGAAGAGCACATTTTTTTCCTCACTCTTGAAGCATTTAAAATCTAGTGACTATATGGTAAGAAACTATAGGTGCAGGAGTGGCTGTGTTGTTAGGAGCTATAGAGGCAAGTGTCTTCTACTATAGCCTCGGGCCAGCCAAAGCCTTGTAAGTGAATTTGGTAGATGGAAACTGAAAGAAGCCCGTCGTATATATATATATATATATATATATATATATATATATAAGTGTATATATATATATAAGTGTATATATATATATATATATATATATGGGAGAATATACAAAAAATAACAACAGACGAGGACAGGTGGTGTAAATAACAAAAGTATATATTAGTATGACGCTCGGGAATACGGAAAGTCTTTGACGTTTCGAGCTACGCTCTTCAACAGAAAGAATACGGAGACAAGGAGAAAAACACGGAGAAAAAAAATTGAATAGTGTTCAGTCAACGGTCAATATAAAGGCATTACTATAGAAGAATGCCTCATGCTAAAACTACCATCATAAACACATTTTTACTGAATGCAAGGAAATGCAACTCTCAAAAACTGGCTTCCCAAAAACAGACTTAACTATATATCGAACGATTTCACAATTATTACAATAGTATGTAACTTTCAATCATCAGTATAGTATGGTCAAAATATATAAAAATAAACAAAAGATTCAACATATTATTATTATTATTATTATTCAGGTCACTGCTCGCGCTTTTAACCACTATGCCATATGCCCGTGGGCATATGGCGTAGTGGTTAAGAGCGTGGGCTACTAACGCCAAGATTTGGAGTTCGATTCCAGGCAGTGACCTGAATAATAATAATAATAATAACAACATTGAAAAATACTTTAGGAATGAGAAACCAGGTTCAAAATTTCCCCAAGACACCTGAAGAAGGCTGGAGGGTATATCAGCCGAAACAAACAAGATGAGGACAAATATCCGTCAATTTTAAATAATGTACATAATTCCTCATCTCTTAAATATAGAACTGTATTATTTACATTTGACGGATATTTGTCCTCATCTTGTTTGTTGTTAACGCTATGTTTCAGCTGATATACCCTTCAGCATTTATCAGGTGTCTTGGGAAATTTCGAACCTGGGTTCTCATTCTTAAGGTATTTTTCGAAGTAATTATTATTATTATTATTCAGGTCACAACCTGGAATCGGCATAGGGCTTAGTGGTTAGGAGAGCAGGCTACTAACCACAAGATTCCGAGTTCATTTCCCGGCTGTGATCCGAATAATAATAGTAACAATAATAATAATAATTACATCGAAAAATACCTTAGAAATGAGAACCGAAGTTCGAAATTTCCCTGAGACGCCTGACAAAGGTTGAAGGGTATATCAGCTGAAACGTGTTAACAACAAACAACATGAGTACCAATATCCGTCAAATGTTAATAATGTGTGTATGTATATATATATATATATATAGATAGATGTGTGTATGTATTTGTGTGTCTGTTTGTGCCCCCCCCCCACCACCACCAATACCGTTAATGGACAACCAATGTTGGTGTGTTTGCATCCCTGTAACTTAAAGGTTCAGCACAAGAACTGATAGAATAAGTACTAGGCTTACAAAGACTAGGCCCTGGGGTCGATTTGTTCGACTGAAGCTGGTGCTCCAGCATGGCTGCAGTCAAATGACTGAAACAAGTAAAAGAATAAAAGAAAGGCTTTTTTTAAAAATCTGTTGGAACAAATAAATTCGAAGTGTTAGAGATAAATAAAATACAGCAAGATCGTTAGACTAACAGAAACATTAGCAGATTGAAATGACTAAATGAGACAAACCAGATACAGACTTCAAATTGCAAGATGTGCTGCTGCAGCATGGTGTAGCTGTTATTTAAAAGTTGTGAGTGTTCCCTAGTCATCGTCGTCGTCGTCATCATCATCATCCAGTGTTTTAAATCCGGGTTTTGTCCCTGTTAACGGGGGTGGTGGGATCTACCTCAATGCCATAGCAATGAGGCTTTTTCGGATTTGGATTTTCCACGGGGAGCATGCCCTTGCTTACCCCCAATCTGCCGGCGGGTAACTGTAGATTAAAACA
Source organism: Octopus bimaculoides (assembly GCF_046866305.1). Taxonomy (NCBI): domain Eukaryota; kingdom Metazoa; phylum Mollusca; class Cephalopoda; order Octopoda; family Octopodidae; genus Octopus; species Octopus bimaculoides. The sequence goes on from NC_142931.1 coordinate 112,710,965, forward strand.
AAAATAGCTGTGCTATAGACGTAGTGTATAAATGTATAGTGATTTTGAAGGATAATAACTGTAGTAATAATGATAACATAAATACTACTTACATTGGATCGACTTCCGATAAAATTAAATCCTGGGTGGCTCAACATATGAATTCTTTTAAGAACAGAAATTTAATGAACTTTACGGTCCTTAGTAAATACATTTGGGAACTTAAATCAAAAAGAATAGAATACGAGTTAAAATGGGAAATAGTTTTCAAGACTAAATCATATAGGATAGGGAATACATTTCTACTTATTATGTACAAACGAATTTAAAAAGATATTATTAGCTTATAAAAAAATTAATCATCTCCCACGATGAACGTTATATTAAATGCAGACATAAATTAAATTACTTATATAATAAGTTTAGATAACTAATTTATCTATTTAAACCTAAGATTAGGTACCAACTTATAGTTGTGATCAGTAGCGTACAATACATCAATTTAGCTTTATAATGCACCTTAATCATCACAATATTATACAAAATTGGAACATACTTTAAATATTCAACGATAATATGAGCAGTCTTTTACAATGTTTCAGAACAGTATTTAAGTAATTTATAACTTTCGTATTTGGTATAGTTATTATTCTGCGTTAATCTGAGAGTTTTAAGTATTTTAATATTATTAATCTTCAATAAACTTCTTATTTTAGGTAGATTTTCTTTTTCGATATTTTCGTTATTATTTTAGTAATTATGATACGTTTTTACCTCTGGTAATGGATGGCATGTTTATCACGTGACTTTTCAGTATTAATTTTCATAGCATTATTTACGTAATATAGAATTTTCGTATGTGTATAGTTTTTACTCTGCGTTAATTTGCAAGTTTAAGTATTTTAGTATTTTTAATCCTCAAGAAATGTTTTATTTTAGGTAGAATTTCTTTCTCGATATTTTCGTTATTATTTTAGTAATTATAATACGCATGTACTTCTGGGTAATAGACGCCATATTTATCACGTGACCTTTTAGTATAAATTGTATAGCACAGCCATTTTTGTTTTAATCTAGTTACCCGCGGGGAGGTAAGTCATGTTTTCATTTTTTAATTTTATAAACAATATTGACATCCGTTTTTTAGTAACTTTATACACTAACACATTTTTTTTACTATTATCTACTTATTCCATAATGTTTTAACCTTGTTTACTATAATACTCTTTTCCAATATTTTTAGATTGTAACACTTAATAATTACATTAATACCGTTAATGTAGGGATTAGTTTACAGATTTTGTCTCTTTATATATATTTTTATCTCTCATGTTTATGTTTATTCCTTGGTTGATTTTAGGTATTTTCTTAAGGATTTCACCTGAAGAGTGACTGATTTTGGGAGTAAAATTATTTCCACGTTCTAATGAAATCGGATAGAATTTGCTTATTATTTTATATAGTCCTATTTCAGCCATGAAACGTGCGTTTTCTAGGTACTAGCACAAACTTTTTACATTTATACCTCCATACTGTATATTTTCGTATTAATTTTTACTCTCCAATTTATAAATTTGACTTTTAAACTTTTTTTAACTGAGTTGTAGAGTGGTGGTTCGTCTCTAAATTAGTTATATACATATATATCATATATTTGTAAACCCGGTGTAATATACCGATTTTTGCCTGTAAGGTTGGAATAAATTTTTATTCCCTAATATTATTACTATATATATGTATATGTATATATATATATATATATATATATATATATATATATATATATACACATACATATATACACACACATATATATATATATATATATACACATACATATATACACACACATATATATATATATATATATAAATATACATACACACACACACATACATGACAGGCTTCTTTCAGTTTCCTTCTACTAAATCCACTCACAACGCTTTAGTCAGTCAGAGGCTATAAGAGAAGATACTTGCCCAAGGAGCCATGCAGTGGGAGGACTGAGCCGGAAACCATGTGATTGGGAAGTTTTTTACCGCACAGCCATACCTAGTGTTGTTAAGTCATTTGTAGTCATATTTCTATTGAAAATACAATTTTTGTCTTTGTAATTAATTTTGAAGCTAATGAAGAATATAGCAAAATATCATCATCGTGATTAAGTTGATGTTTGGAAAAACATAAATTAGCATGAAATTTTAATAGGATTACTTTAAGGCAAAAAGTTCTTACTATAAAGCCAAGTAAGCAGTTTAAACTGGTGTTTGGAACATAAATTAGAAGAAGTCTTGTTACAGGGGTTACATTTAGATCACTTTAACATAAGTTCATATCATATCACCGGGGAAAGGTAGTGAGCTAGCAGAATCATTAGCATACTAGACAAAGTGCCGAGGTCAACTTATCCATTCAGGCTTGATGAAATAAGTATCGGTTGTGGCATGAGGTCAATGTAATCAGTTAGCCCCTTCCCCCAAATTTTCAGGCCTTGTTCTTATTGCGAAAAGGATTATATAACCAGGGACATTGGTCTCAAAAGGGCTCAAACAAAGGCTCTTTTTAAGTTTCCGCTTGCATGTATGGCTTGTATGTCTTTTGCTTTTGTAACAAGTGATGATGATAAATCTACACCTTTCATTGTGTAAGCTTCCTCTCAGTACTTCCTCTATGTGTATATCATCCAATATATATATATATATATATATATATATATATATATATATATATATATATATACAGATGATACACATATATATTGATATGTATAAATATATGTACATATACATATATATATATATATATATATATATATACATATATATATATATATATATATATATATATATATATATACATATATATATATATATATATATATATATATATATATATATATATATATACATATATATATATATATATATATATACATATATATATATATATATATATATATATATATATATATATATACATACATATATATATTGATATGTATATATACATATATATATATATATATATATACATACATATATATATTGATATGTATATATACATATATATATATATATATATATATATACATACATATATATATTGATATGTATAAATATATATATATATATTGATATGTATAATTATATATATATATATGTTTATACATATCAATATGTATATATATATATATGTTTATACATATCAATATGTATATATATATATATGTTTATACATATCAATATGTATATATATATATATATATACATACATATATATATTGATATGTATAAATATATATATATATATTGATATGTATAATTATATATATATATATGTTTATACATATCAATATGTATATATATATATATATATACATACATATATATATTGATATGTATAAATATATATATATATATTGATATGTATAATTATATATATATATATGTTTATACATATCAATATGTATATATATATATATATATACATACATATATATATTGATATGTATAAATATATATATATATATTGATATGTATAATTATATATATATATATGTTTATACATATCAATATGTATATATATATATACATACACACACATATATACACATATATATATATACATATAAGTATACATACACGCACACATGCATGCACACACACACACACACATTCACACACACACATATACACATATATACATGTCAGGTTTCTTGGTCACACCATGACCATTAGGAGCAAGCTCAACATGCAGCTACTCCTTGAATTCCACCAAACACACAACATGACGTTCAATTTGACAACAGGTTCTGAAGCCTGGTCAGAACAAAACCACTGATTTCTCTTAGCATTATAAAAACAGATCCATTTTACATCACCAGCTGCAATTCAACATCTAAAACTGGAATCTCAAGGACATGCAAGCAGTTGTTTGCAAATGTCCACATGTCATTGAACCTGGTAATCAGTCAGGTCATGAAGAACTTCTTGATAGCATCTGTTTACAAGGCCGAGCTTATAGAGTTATCAATTGATAGTACTTTGTGAAGGACCAAGTTTTACTGTCTATGTGCAATTATACGTGTTTGACTTTTGTTCAACCATCTCAATTAAGGCCTCATCTTCTACAACAGACAGTCTCCTTAACCTTGGTTTGTCTTTGAGGCTGGTGTCACCTTTTTTGAAATGTTTGAACCAGTTCTGTACCCCTTATTCGTTGACAGCTGCTGGGTCCTCCACATCATTAATTCCTCTTGATACTGCCCTGGCACTCAGTCCTTTTGCCCACAGGTAATGTAAAATGGTTCTAATTAGAATTTTTCACCACTCATTATCAAAGCTGTAAATTAAAGAATAAGCAATTATTGTCTATACAAGAAAATGAAGAATGAATATTTCAACAACTGGACAAGAAGTTTTATCAAATTAATGATACAGTATGGAGGTACAAGTTGCAAGAAATCATCAGTGGAAATCCAAAGAAACTTTTGACTTAAATTGGTATGTATGTACGTACGTACGTACGTACGTACGTACGTCTGTATGTATGTATTTATCTATGTATGTATGTATACATTATATGAATGTATACACGCATACAACAGTACATTATTATGTAGTTAACACCAAAATTTGAAAAAATAAGAAAATGTTAGATGAAAAAATACACTAAAAATTTCAGGTTAATTAGCAAAGTGAAGATTCATCAGAATTAGTTAAATATTTGACAGAATTACAGCTCTAATTCAATAAAATTCTTGAAAAACAGACACAGACAAATGTGATTGAATTTACAAAATCCATGTATTCAACAATAATATATATCAATTAGATACCAGCAAATGAATTAAATATTCCTTTAAAGTGGGTATTTTTTCTTCAATTTTGTTTTATAAATCATCTCATTTTTAAGTATTTGTTGTTTCTTTTTGTTTGGCTTATTTTTGTCTAATTGTGTTTTTTATATTTTAAAGTATCAATTTCTGTTGGGAACAGTTTTCCTTTTTTTTTTTTTTTTTGGTTTTATAGAGGATGGTTGATGGGGTCAGATTATTCTTAGACTAATTTAATCGTTAATCTACAATGGTAATTCGACAATGTCCATAACCAAATTGTTTTAAATTGATAAGAAAAAAAAAGAAAAACAAAAGGATTAATCTGCTCTATCTCTATCACCCTCATTCTCTCTATCACCCTCCTTTCTCTCTGCCTCTCTCTCCTTCTCTGCCTCTCTCTTTTGTTCTCTCTGCACCTCTTTCTAACTCTCTTTCTGTCTCCAGCCATTACCCGGTTACATACACGAAAAGATGTGATAATAATAATAATAAAAATAATTACAATAAGCAACTCAAATAAACAAATATCAATAAATATGAAAATAAGAAAAATATTCTGAATCAAAAAGAACAATACACACCCATCCCAACCTCACCCCACACTTTAAAACCAACCCCCAACACCAACCTCCAAAAACCAAAACTTAAACAATGATTAGAAGATTTCCCATCACGCATTATTAATTCAGACACAAATATATGTAATATTAACTTGCATTAGAAATTTTCTTTAATACCACGTCTTTTGAAAATTGGAAAAAAATTTCTAAAATGACCCAATATACAACGAGGATTAATTAACAATTAATTTTGTTTCTGTAGCCCAATGGAAGATATTGGCCAAAGGTCAAGACTTTTAAAAATCTTATTAATCACGTTTGCTCTCAAATACGAATGTTTGTGAGATGTAGGCTTGATAAAGAGGATGAGAGAAGACTATCTGACAATGCGAAAATTATTGCTTAGTTATATATGTTTTTATATATTTATTATCCTTATTTATGTATTTATTTTATTTTGTTAATTTCATTTATTTTATTCATTTAATCTGTTCATTTTATATATATATATATTTTTGATATATGAATTAAAAATGAATGATGACTGACCTACATATGAATATGTAAACAAGCATTTAAATATATATGCATACACACATACACACATATATGCGCGGATGCATGAGTGTTTATATTTATGAATATATATATATATATATAAGTGTATTTGGGTATAAATACATATGTGTAGATGTATATATTATATATATGTGTGTGAATATTATATATGTGTATGTATAGATGTATATGTATATATATATATATATATATATATATATATATACGCACACATATATATATATATTTAGATACATAAAATATGCATTTATTTATAGGTATATATATGTGTGTGTGTATACACATACATTAATACACACATATATGCATGAGCACAGACACATATACATGTACACACACTCATTACATTAAGCTGCAGCGGACTTGAACTATAATTCAGATGAAATTTTGACAGTGTATAAATACATACATACATACATACATATATATATATATATATATATATATATATATATATATATATATATATATATATATATATATATATACATATATATACATATATATATATATATATATATATATATATATATATATATGACTACGGACCGAGACCTTTGGAAATGGGCTGTGCGTGAGAAGACCCGGCAAGCCAAGTAAGATCGTTGCCAGTGCCCCTGGACTGGTTCTTGTGCGGGTGGCACATGAGATGCACCATTTTGAGCGTGGCCGTTGCCAGTACCGCCTGACTGGCTCCTGTAGGATTTTCGAGCGAGATCGTTGCCAGTGCCCCTGGACTGGCTTGTGCGGGTGGCACATAAAAGACACCATTTCGAGCGTGGCCGTTTTCATGCGGGTGACACGTAAAAGCACCCACTACACTCTCTGAGTGGTTGGCGTTAGGAAGGGCATCCAGCTGTAGAAACTCTGCCAAATCAGACTGGAGCCTGGTGTTGCCATCCGGTTTCACCAGTCCTCAGTCAAATCGTCCAACCCATGCTAGCATGGAAAGCGGACGTTAAACGATGATGATATATATATATATATATATATATATATATATATATATATGAGTGTGTATTATATGTGAATATGTATATGTATATATATCTGTGTGTGTTTATGCAAGTATGTATAAATATATCTGTATATATATGTGTATGTGTGTGTACAGATTTATATGTTCTTATATTCTTTAAATAGTTCCAGTCATTGAGTTTGCATAAACATGTTCCGAAGGAATCCACTTAACAACACCTACATGATTTGCTGCTCCATTCTTCTCAATGATGCCTCATGTATTTTAAGCTAAGAACTTGGGAGACAAAAACTGGAGTTTAATTGATATCAACAAATTCAACACTTGACTACCACTTTAATTTATTTACTCCAAAAAGATGTGTTGCAAGATCCAGTTGGCAAACCAAAGTTCTCAGATCTTCCAACCCTAATATTACAAACTAATGTATTTTTATGGAAAGAAAAGTGTTGCCATAAAGGATATTAATGCCTTTGCAAATTCGGCTCAACCACTCAATGCTGGCTAACTTTTGATGGGGGTATTAAACTTCAAATCAAGTATACAAACTTTTCTGCCAAGTTGTTTGGCTGAAAATCCTAGAAGTATAGCTAGCAGTTATAAAAAACCCATCAAATTCAACCCCAAGCAAGAGGGCCATAAGTCATTTAGAAAGATCTATGTCATTTGTCTCCGCAAATCGTTCATTCTCCCCTTCTTCCACTTTTATTACACATACTTACGTTTTACTCACCAAAAAGCACCAACCTCAAGTTGTAATGTTTAGAAACATCATCATCATCATTATTTAACGACCTCTCTCCCTCCTGGCATAGTTTGGACGATTTCACAGGAGCTGGACAGCTGAAGAGCTGGACAGCTGAAGAGCTGTCAAGGTTCCATGTCTATTTTGGCATGGTTTCTATGGCTGAATACCCTTCTTAATGCCAACCACTTTACAGAGTGTACTGGGTGCTTTTATACAGCTCCGGTAGGGATACCTTTTACATGGCACCAGCACTGACGAACCCATCAGGTTAGGATCATTCAGCTGAGGAGGGATGTAGGAGACATGCCTGTATGGAAGAACAACCATGATTTTACTTATTTTGACATGTCTTCTCAAGCACAGAAAACAGTCAGAATTCTCACCCACTAAATATATTTGTGTTACCCACTAAATAGGTCAATTACATAAAGGGATTAATTTCCTTGCTCTATCACCATTACATTATCCAATAAGTTACATGCAAAATATTCCTAACCGTCGTTTGTTGAATCTTATTTTATTTATTTATTGAATGTACAGTTTTAAATGCAATAATGCAGTTAATAAAGTATTTGAAGACTCAGTTAAACTTTAGTCTGATGATTGTTTACACGTACCTCAGTTTTTGAACAGCCTAGGAAGAATATATGACTGTAGAAAAACAGTTAAGTTGATCTTGGTAGGATTTGAAATCAGAATGTTAAAAAAACCACAAGAAATACAGCAAAGTATTGTGTCCAATGTTAACAATCATAATAATCTGCCATCATGTCTATCAAATTAATCTACTGGAGTAGGGCTGATTTGGTGTTAACCCCTTCCCCAGTAACTTTTTTTGGAGAAAATGTTTCATTTTCAGACAAATTCTTTTTATCAGACGAGCTTGCACTCTCATCTGATGTATCCAAGCTTCTAATAGAAGGTTCATATTCATTGTCATCGTCTGAGCTCAACATCTGGGCGTAATTTGTAAAAGAAAAACATAAACATCAAGAAATACTAAGAATTGATGTATAAACTTGTCTGTGGCTGTTTTTGAAATTATGTTTTGGACAAGTTTACTCATCGCACTCTGAAAAAGACAAATTGGTTGAAGACAAGTTGGGTCTTTGCTGGGTAAGGGGTTAAACAACCATAACCAAAATGGAACCAGCAATGACAGAAGCAGCGTGTTTGCTTGAATGTTTCAACTGTAAATTGCCCATGTCAATATTCTCTTCATTAGTCAATAACACTCATCATGATGATTATCTTCCATATATCTTAAACTTGTTTCAATCATTAGACTGAGCATCACCTTGAAGAATTTTTAGCCAAATGAATCAACTCACAGTACTTTTTTTTATTTTTCAAACCTGGTACTTATTCTATCCATCTCTTTTGCTGAACTGCTAAGTTACGGGGGTCATAAGCATGCTAACAGCAGTTACCAAATAGTTGTAGGAGACAAACACAGATACAAAGACACATAAATCAAACAGTCTCTCTCATCATATGTCAGCTCTATCAGAGCGAACTTGCAGCGAAACAATCAGCAACAACATCAACAACAACAAAAATAACAACAGACACAACATATTTTATTGGTTTTAAGACGGACTGTTATCAAAATCAACTTAAGAAGGATTTGATCTCAGAACATCAAGGGTTGTAAACCAAACCACTAACGTTTTTGGATCATGTTTCCACTTCATCTGCAATTTATCCTCTGGTGCACACATCACTGATATCACAACGTTGTATCAGATGGATATATATATATATATATATATATATATATATATATGCATTACAATTAATTGTTGCCTGCTCTTTTTTGTAATAGCATAATCTGAGAAGATCTGATTCTTGTGCTTTTAAACAGCGCTGTCCTCATCATTGTCATTCTTGATGCTCTACATTTTCATTCTCTCCTTCTTCTTTGAAATATAGCTGTCTGTCTTTCATACATATAACACTGGACACATAATCACAAACACACACACACACACGCACACACACATACAGACATACATAGACAATTGTCTATCCCTCATACATCTACAAATGTACACACATATACTGACATATACTTACACATACACATGTATATATATATATATATATATATATATATATATATATATATACGTGTTGTCTATGTATATGATCACACATTGACAGGCATCTATCTGCCTAACTCCGTTAAACAGATAAATTAGTTTCTTTAATTGATTGTTTTTATCACTCCTGTGTAATGTGAAGATTCTTTCAAGTAACGTTATTGTGTGTTTTTGTGTGTGTGTACACATATAACACACATGTTCATGCACACACACACACACACGAATATGTATGTATATGTGTATGTATGTATATATATATAATATATATATATACTTTATATATATATACATATATGTGTTGTATTTGTGTATCTATGTGTAACAGTGTGTGTATGTTTATATTGCTGTGTGTAATCTGTTATGGATAATTCTTTCAGAATCTACAAAGATGCACAATCCACATAAAAGAGAAATAGTTATATTTCATTGTTTTCTTGTTGATTTATAATTATTACCATAATCACCGATGCCATTGTTGTTTTTGCTGCTGTTGTTGTTGTTGTTGCTATTATCATTATTATTATTATTATTGTAATTATTTTTATTATGATTAAAGAGTTATCCGTTATTGTTGTGTTTGAAGTTAACGAAAAAGAAAAAGTGAGCAATATGAAAGAAGGCAAAAGATAGAGCTAGTTAGCCAGAGATAAAAATAGGATAAAGAGTATGTGTGTGTGTGTGTGTGTGTGTGTGTGTATGTATGTGTAAATATTTATGTATATATGTATGTTTGTATACATACACACATATAGATATATATATACATGAATATATTTATATATAGATAAATATGCATATTGTACATATATATCCATACATACCTACATATATGTGAGTGTGTATGTGTGTGTATATATATATATGTGCATATCAAGAATTACTAATAAATTTGATCTCGTTCTAGACATAGTTGAGATTAAATTTGGGTAACCTAAATATTGAATATTGTGCTTTATCTGGTTAGATTGCATATAGTCTGGCTAAGTGCCATCCAGTTAAATGTGAGGCATACAAGTTCTTTCACAGTTGTTAGAGACGACCGAAAAAGGAGAAACCAAGAACTGTTGTTCGAACTGTGGGGGGAATTATATTTTGTTTAATCTTCTTTTGGCTTCAGTCATTGGGTAGGGGTCATGCTGGAGCACTAATTTCAGATGGTTACAGCTGATTATATATAAACTCTAACACATTGACTGATATATTTTATATTGGTTTTGGAAGAATGTATACCAAATACGTCCCAGGAAGAATTAAATTTCAGAGTGTCCATGGTTGTGAAACAAATCCCAAAAGGAATTTTTTGTCTGTGCCTTCAGCTAGTCTGAGATTCATCCACTGATATGAATATATATATTTATTTATTAACTATTATAAGCTTAAGGTTTATAAGTGATCTCCATGAATTGACTAAAGAACTTAGTCTAATATTGGGGCATATAAGACCTCAACAGAAAAAGTAGGGTTTTCCATATGCATGGTGTAATGGTAGCACAGTTGTCACAAAAACATAGAAGCCTGGGTTTATGTCCCACATGTACCGACAACCTTAGTTTTTTTCCTTCAAGGGCTTATATGTCGCAATATTAGACTATTTTCTTTTGTCAATACATGGTGAATGCTTAGAAGCTTTAAGCTCACAGAATGACAGTTGGCTTGCCGTGTCCCCAAAACATATACTGAGAGTGATGAAAATCAAACATCCAGTCAACATCATGGTGTCTGAAGTGATCACTAGTGACGGCAAAGTTATGCCTCCATTCATTTTCTCACACGACCTCAGACTTAGCATACATATGTATGTATAACAGAAAATGATAGATTGATAGATATACATGTATATGTGTGCATGTGATGTTTATATAAATATTTATATGTACTTATATAAACATACATACATGTGTGTGTGAATATAGTCAAAATGATGCTGGTTGACATTGAAAGTCATTATTGGGAAAAACAAGTAGACATGAATTGTCTCTCATTAGCCATAGGATCCAGGATCAGCTCAGTTTCACCATGTTTAAATCTAAAGACTTAAATGCATAAAACTACTTCTACGGTTATGACAGGAATTGTAAATACGACTGTGGTAGTAGGCATGTCAAATAGAAATGTGGGAATATGAGACACAACCACATACAAATGAGACAAATACAGGAGGACACATATAACGAAGTTCTATGAAAAGAAAGATGAGTATTGCCTTTTGAATTGGTGCAGAAAAACAAGGAAGAATCGCAGAGTGAATAGAGGAACAGAGATATAACTTATGTTGGAATAGAAGTTAAAGGAGAGGAAGTGAGACAGGGGTAGAAATGTGTTAAAGAGAGGGGTAGAAGGAAGAGAATAAAACAATGAGAACAAGTAACAAGGGAGAAGAAAGATAAAGAACAGAATAAGATGACTTATGAACTGTAGTAATGACAGGGGTTAAAGAACATTCGAGCTGGACAAAGTTGAATGTGAGGAAAGGTGAGTGCCGTAGAGGCATGTTGGGATTAGTTTAGTAGCGGCAGCAACAAGGTCCAAGAAAAGAGGTTGATGAATGAGAAAATATGAGAGGGGGGACGGAAAGAAAGTTAACGAGAAGGTTAAGAGAGAAAGAGGGGCACAGTTTGGTACAAAGTGAGCAATTAACCAGAAGAGAAAAAGCAATGAGAGAGAGAAAGAAAAAGGAGTTAGAGGGAAAAGTTAGTGATCACAGGGAGGGAGTAATAAGTACAGTTGAGCAATGACCAAATTATATATAACATGGTGAGAGAGGAAGAAAGAGAGACAGACAGACATATGCAGAAAGAGAGATAGGTATAGGTAGTTACATGGATAGATAAACAGATATAGATATATATAGATACTTTGATAGATAGTTTGAATTATATATATATATATGTATATATATATGTGTGTGTGTGTGTGTATGTATATATATGTGTGTGTGTGTGTGTATATGTATATATATGTGTGTGTGTATATATATATATACACATACATACATACATACACACAACACACACACACATATCTACACATGCATTTATATATATGCATGTGTAGATATGTAGACAAATGTATATACTGAGAGAGAGAGAAAGAGAGAGGTAGATAGATAGATAAATTTACACAGATGGCTAGGTAGAAAGATAAATGGATGGATGTAGATACATAAATACATAGAGACATACATAGAAAGATCTGGTAAGTTTCCCTCCAGATTTTGTCTGCCACATTCCACTCACACCACCTTGGTTGACCTAAGGCTAGGACAAAAAACATTTGTCCAATATATTACACAGTGTCACTGTACTGAGACTCACATGATCATAAAGTCATCATACAGTCATTCATCAGTTCTTTTATTACTGTAATATTTTGCTGCAAAAAGTTTTTATTATAATTGATATTTATTATTGTCAAGGCGGTGAACTGGCAGAAACATTAGCATACCAGTCAAAATGCTTAGTGGTATTTTGTCTGTCTTTACGTTCCGTGTTCAAATTCTGCTGAGGTCAACTTTGCCTTCCATCATTTCAGGTTCGATAAATTAAATATCAGGGAGATGCTAGAGGTCAATGTAATCAATTTAACCCTTCCCTCAAAATTTCAGGCATTTTGCTTATAGTAAAAATGATTATTATTATTATTATTATTATTATTATTATTATCGTTATTATTATTATTGCTAAGGCAGTGAGTTGGCAGAATTGTTAGCATGCTGGACAAAATGCTTTAGTGGTATTTCATTCATCTTTACATTCTGGGTTCAAATTCTGTTGGGAATCAAAACCAATGTCACTAGGTCGTGAATGTAACACCCTTACTATGAGGTCATGGGCCCTTATGATATACATATGTTTGTGTATGTATATGCATATATATATATATATATGTATAGATAGATACACACGCTCACACATATGTGTGTACCTATACACACACATACACACACACACACACACACACATATATATATATATATATATATATATATATATATATATATATATATATATATATATATATATGATTGATTGCTAGCTATTAAAGCTTTCTTTTTGTATTCTCTCTCTGTTTATTTTCTCGTGTTTTTTCTGTTAAAGAACGTAGGCTTGAAACGGAAAAGACTTTCTCACCTTCCCGAGCATTAAACTAATACACCTGTTTGTTGTTTAGGCACCTGTCTTTGTTTTTTGTAAATTCCAACCATATGTATATATATATGTATATATATATATATATATATATATATATATATATATACATACATAATTATAGAAAAGGCATCGGTAGAAACTCCATAAGATGTACCCAGTGTAATTCTCTCTCCCTCTCTTTCCCTCTCCCTCACTGCAATTATGCATGTGTGTGTGCACACACTTGCGCGCACACACACACACACATATAAATGTGTATACAGGAGAGTTGATTTGGTGATTGAAAATGAATTAAAGTTTTTAAAAAGTTTTCTATCAAATTTATAAAAAAAAGTACCACACCGGTTTCAACAATTCTTTGGATTGTTTTTGGAAAAAATTTTAACAGAAATTGATGGTACAGGAGAAAATTTGCTAAAACTTGCTTAAAAAATTAAATGTTCATACAAATTCAAATATTCATTAAATTTTGCTGGGTACATTTTCAACTCCTAAACCAACTCACCTATATTCGTTCCTGCATGGGAATAAACCTCTTTCTCCATATATATTTATATACATATGATATATATATATATGTATTTCTATATACACCTATATATATAAATAGGCGAAAATATATACATATATATATATATATATATATATAAATTTACATTTAGACATCAAATCATTAAGTAATATTGCAATTATTTATGTGTAAAGCTTGATTCCTGGTATTCTATCGGTATTAGTTGGTGTAATCCTCCAGTTTGGGGTTAGAGAAATTATTTGGGGTGTGAATTAATTGACAAAGATATTCAAATTTTTAGAAAGAAATAGGTAATAGTTTACATAAGATGAAGTAAATAAAATCATAAAAAAGCAAAAAAGAATCTAACATTTACTGAGGATTTAAGAACTTGTCACTTTTGGTATCTGGTGAAAAAGGAACAAGGGTTAAGAAATACATATATCAACAACGGCAAAGAGAAAAGGCAGCAGGCATTAGAAAAGTTTCGACTCCATTATTTAGCTGGAATAAGATTGAACTTTTATAAACAGGGAGAACTGTCTCCTATAAACCGTAGGGGTACCTGTGAAACTAAAACACCATATTGGATACAGGGACTTTAGAAAATATTTTATAACTTCAAAGAGAATTGGTGAAAAAAATAAATAAATAATCTGGGAAGGTTTAATCAGCTTGAAGAATTTTCGAGCTATGACTTGGGGCAATGATCAGTTTATGATAAACAACAACCAGCTCTTAGCGACTTTTTCTCTCTCTCTCCCCGCTTCTCTCTCTCTCTCCTTCTCTGTCTGTCTGTCTGTCTCTCTCTCTCCCTCTCTCCCCCTGCTTCCCTCCCAATTTCTCTAAATATTGTGTTTTTGGTTGCACCATCTTTTCAGTGGTTAATAGCACTAGATTTTTGTTGCTTGTTTTTCATTTTTGTTCATTTATTTTTTTTTTCTCAAATTTTTATTCTCATACTTCACACCTTCGCACACCCTTAAAAATATAATTACTTGCTCTTGTTCAAATGTGCTTTCAGACATACATATACAGACGGGCGGCATACACACACACTCAGATATGCAAGTGCATTCACAAATATACATTGACATACACAGGCACCGATAATCATGCACACAAAAATATACGTACATACATATACTTTCCTTCATACATATATGCACACATATATACACACAATTACTCACACACATGCACAAATATCCATATGTCTGTGTGAGTGTATACACACTTATACGAATACTTGCACACAGGCAGAAACATCTGTATATACATACACATTCATACAGGCCCTATGAACTCACACATAGGCATGTGCTAATAATTAGACACAAAAATAAGCATTCATGTGAATTCTCTCGAACTTTCATAACACGAACATGCATATTTATACCTGCGCACATATATGAACACATTTCTAAGCACGTATACATACCTGAAAATACGCAACTTCATTCACATTTTCTAACTTCTTCTTTTACAAGCACATACACACATATTCAAACTATTCTAGATGTATAAACATGCAGATACAAATGTGCACACATGCTTACATCTTATAACATGCAAACATGTACGGTCACATGAAACATGCCTATGAGGACACACACAATAGCATGTACTCATAATCAGATATTGAGATATACTCAGTGTCTCTAATGTGCACGTGCACACACACACACACACACACACACACACACACACACACACACACACACTCGCACACAAGTATAAACATATTAGATGCAGTAAAAACCAACATTAACTGTTACACAATGCCACACCTAGCCATCCATATGTGTGTGTGTGTGTGTGTGTGTTGTATATATATATGTTATACATGTACATACATATAGGTACACAGACATGCATATAAGCATTCATGCATTCATACATACACAAATATATACACCCATGCCTACATATATACATACATAAACATATACATTATACAAGTGCTTACATATATCCGCACATATATCCATGCACACCACATACATATACATACATATATTATTACAGAAACATACATTCAAGCATATTTTCATATACACATGCCCATAACGTATGCAAATATACATATTTACATATATATATGTCAAGACACTATCAACAAATACTCAACAGTTTTCTCAGATGAAGAGTTTATAACATATCAGAATTAATTTTTTTTTTTTTACACTGAAATTAGAAAAAAAAAAAAATACATACACACATTAAAAAAATTCATATTAAGAATGCTAATAATATTTTGTTTTTCTTAAAAAAAAAAAAAAAATTAAGGAAATAGAAGTATAAATAAAATAAAATTTTATGAAATCTGAGGTAAAATTTTGTAAACAAAAAACATGTTGACAGAGAAGACAGACAGATTTCTGCACTGCAATATTGACATATTTATTTTTAATTCCAGGTCAATTTACTTAACTCTTGTGGATCTGATTCATTTAATAGGTTCTTTGTAATAGATACTAATAAAATTCCTTAACTCTTGAAGATCCAGTTCATGTGACAGGTTATAAATACTATACGATAGGTGCCAATCTGAGCTAAAGCCCAAAGCGTAATCTGTAAGAGCAGTATGTGGTATATAAAAATCATTGATTTGTTACAAGAATACATACATATATATGTGTGTTTGTGTGAGTGTGTATATATATGAATATATATATATATATGTTATGTTTCTCTCCTTGTTTCTTTCCATATTCCTTTCTGTAGAAGAGCATAGGCTCGAAAAATTAAAGATTTTCTCAATTCCCGAGCATTAAAATATATATATATATATATATATATATATATATATATATATATATATATATATATATATATGTGTGTGTGTGTGTATGATCGGCCATTATTATGATTGACCATTGACTGAACACTATTCAATTTTTTTTCTCCGTGTTTTTTCTCCTTGTCTCCGTATTCTTTCTGTTGAAGAGCGTAGCTCGAAACGTCAAAGACTTTCCGTATTCCCGAGCGTCATACTAATATATACTTTTGTTATTTACACCACCTGTCCTCGTCTGTTGTTATTTTTTGTATATTCTCCCATATATATAATTTATCTGGTGAAGGCCAGTTTATGGGATTACCCTGGGTTTCCCATCCATAAAGGGTTCAACTTTATGCCATCATACCCCAATACCTGATGGCCTAAGATCTCCTTAAAATATATCACTTTCTCCAGATTTATGTTTTTCTAATAATGAGATATATATATCAAAATAAGCAACAAGGATATCTAGAGGTAATGCAGTACGATCGTTTCTACCGTACTAAATTCCGGTGCCTAAACTTCAGTACCATATTCACCTGAATCTAAATTTTTGCTGAACTCATCTACCATACCCTAAGTACAGCTTTACATTGTAGATTATACACATATTATGTTATGTTATATTATATTATGTTATATTATATTATACACATGTAGAGCTTGAAACACGTGTACCACGGAATCCTTTGTAGTTTTGTTGTTATTTTTTTCTTTTGGATTTACAATTTATATATATATATATATATATATATATGAGAAAAAGACCACAGGCAAAACTTGGTAATCCTTTATTCCATGAGCTACTTATGTATTTCTTTATCAATTGTCTGACATTGTGTTTATGCTATGCTTGCCCTATAAGCTGCACCTACTGGTTGCATTTGTCATGTTATGTTTTGCTGCCAAATACTGAAACATATGTAATAACTGGAATAAAGGATTACCGAGTTATGCCTATCTTTTTTCTTTTATTATTATTGATGTGCTCTTTATACATTACAGCCTGCCATCAGATATGGACAGTAGGGGGTTAATGTGAAAGAAGGCCACCATATATATGTGTGCATGCATTTGTGTGTGTGGTGTAGGTGTGTGTTTTTGTGTCTGTGCTTGCCCCACTCCCCATTACTTGATAACCAGTGTTGTAGTGTTTATATCCCTGTGACACAGCAGTTTGGCAAAAGAAACTGATGGAATGAAAACCAGGCTTGAAAATATACTAGGGTCTGATAACACATTTAAAATCCTTCAAGGCAGTGCTCCAGCATGGCAACAGTCTAATGACTGAAACAAATAGAACATGGGTGAAGGTGGTGTGATCAATGGCAAATCTTAGGTGGGTGGTGTGTAGGCAAAAAAAAAATGGCATACGTAACAGAAAATGAGTGTTTTTGTGTGTGTGGTTTGAGAGCCGATGTGTGTAGTTTTCAAAAGAACTTTTCAGTTCTGGGGTGGAAGAAGAAAGCAAGATATTGGTTTCAGATAATAACAAGCATCTTGTCGACAGATGAATCAAAACATGAGCAGCAGCTAAACACTGGCGTCAAACAGTTGCAGGGTTTCAATGTTCGGGAAATGATTATTCATTTATTCAATGCGTGCAATAGCAATAATTGCTGTAATATATATTACAATGATGACAAAACGGTAAAATGAAACTTTGCTTGTGTTAAAGAGCAACCTTGTGTCTAAAGATTTATTGGCTGAAAATTTATATGCAAACAAAAAGAATATAAAAAATAAAAAAACGGGAGTAGATTTTCAAAGAATTCAATCCTAATGTATCTGAGAGAAAGAAAAAACAAAAAAGAGAAATATTTTGGAGTATAATTTTGTTAAATATTTTCAGGATTTTTTTTTAGTTATTTTATTCATTTACTCATTTATTTGTCATATTAAAATCCAGATTTGTTGTTCAGAGATGAAGCTATATTTGCAACAAATTGTTATACCTTTACATTTTGTTGGGCTTTCTTGTTCCCTATTCTCACCTGTCCTAGTTAGGGTTTTCAAAGTGAAAGAAATGACAGTGTTATAGCAATGATGCAGTCTATATATCAACTTCTCAAGGCGGTACCCCAGTATGGCTGTAGTTTAATAGCTGAAACAAGTAAACGATAAATGATATACTTTATTTTCTTTAAGATGGCGAGCTGGCAGAAATGTTAGCACACTGGGAGAAATACTTAGCAGTACTTCGTCTGCTGTTACGTTCTGAGTTCAAATTCTGCTGAGGTCGACTTTGCCTTTCATCCTTTCGAGGTTGATAAATTAAGTACCAGTTACGCACTGGTGTCAATGTAATCGACTTAATCCCTTTGTCTGTCCTTGTTTGTCCCCTCTATGCTTAGCCCTTGTGGGCAATAAAAAATAAGAAACGTTAGCACACCTGGAGAAATACTTAGAGGTATTTCGTCTGTCTTTACGTTCTGAGTTCAAATTCCACCGATGTCGACTTTGCCTTCATCCTTTCAGGGTCGATAAATTAAGTACCAGTTGTGTACTGGGGTTGATAAATTAAGTACCAGTTGTGTACTGAGGTTGAGAAATTAAGTACCAGTTATTTACTGGGGTCGATCTAATCGACTGACCCCACTCCCCAAAAATTTCGGGCCTTGTGCCTAGAGTAGAAAAGGATATACTTTATTTTCTTCCTCTTCTTCTTATTCTACTTTTTATTCTTACTTTATTTTTATTCTTTCCCTTTCAAGTATTTAGTATTATTATTTTATTTATGTGTCTGTTTATTTCACCCTTTTCAAAATTTATATTTTATACTTATTGTTTCCTCTCTATATATTCATGCAACATAAAATGTTTGTCCCTTATGCAGTGTAAGAGTATCTCTTGATGCAAGCCTGATAAAGTGCCATTCCAATATAAACATCGACAAATATTTTGTAGCTGTACATTTACACATATTGAAATGAGAAACAAAGTGATAGAGAAACAACTGTAACTAATAATAAAAATGTGCTCAAGTAATTCTTTGTTTAGAAATAATACATTTCTAAATCTCTCAGAGAAATTTATGCAGTAGTGATACGTTGAAGTAGATGTATGCTGTCAACTTAATGTGACAGTCCCCTGAAGGGAAAAATACTACTGTTGGGTAGACCTAGGAAGCTGCACCGCTTCCTGTCGGCCTTGACACATTTCCTGTGTCCTTATGTTTACAAAGGGGAGACAAGCACCTCCGCCCAGCTAAGCCAGCATCCGGAAAACTCAGAAACGTGTCTCTTGATGCAGGCTTAGCTGGGCAGAGGCGCTTGCCTTCCCCTTTGTAAACATAAGGACACAGGAAATGTGTCAAGGACGACAGGAATCAGTGCAGCTTCCTAGGTCTAAACAACAGTAGTATTATTCCCTTCAGGGGACTGTCACATTAAGTTGACAGCATACAACTACGTAATTCTTTGTCTTCTAAATTAGATATGTATATATATATATATATATATGCATGTGTCTAACCCAGGCAAGCATGGGAAAGTGAGTGTTAAGATGGTGATGATGATGAAGATGAAGATTTATGTGTGTGAATGTGTACGTGTGTGTGTGTGATTCAAATTCCATAGCTGGATACCTTTTCTCTCCCTCACCATTTTACACAATAGCTGCATTTTATTCATCATCATCATCATCATCATCATCATATAATGTCCATTTTCCATGCTGACATGGGTTGGAGAGTTTGACTGAAAAGCTGGTAAGCTGGGGATCTGCACCAGGTTCCAATCTAATGTAGCAATGTTTCTACAGCTGGATGCTCTTCCTAATGCCAACCACTCCATGAGTGTAGTGTGTTAAATTATAAGGCACTAAAAGAGAATGACTCTCCCCAGGCACAACAATATATGTTTCAACACACAAACTCACATAAAGAATCTTGCAAACCAAATGCAAAGACAGAGAAATAGTTCGATGAAATTTTATCTCACAGCAAGAAAATTCTATTTTCACAACAAATTATTTCGTAACATATATCTATATCAACATCAGCATCATCAGCATCGTCGTCATCATCATCATCATCATCATCATTGTCATTTGATGCCCGCTTTCTATGCTAGCATGGGTAGTTGGTTTGACAGGGAACCAGTGACCTGTGTTGCTGCATCAAATACACACATACACACACATATTCATACATATATACATACAGACATACATATATTTATATGCACACACACACATATATATTTATCTATATGTATGTGAAGGTGCATGGCTCAGTGATTAGAGCGTCAAGCTTACCATCATAAGGTTGTGAGTTTGATTCCCAGACCAGGCTACATGTTGTTTTCTTGAGCAAGACACTTTGCTTCACATTGCTCCAGTTCATTCAACTGTAAAAAGGAGATGTGACATCACTGATACCAAGCTGTATTGGCCATTGCCTTTCCCTTGGATAACACTGGTGTCATGGAGAGGGGAGACTGGTATGCATGGGCAACTGCTGGTCTTCCATAAAAACAACCCTAGGCTGTGCATTCACCGGTGAAGCAATTTTCCACACAGGCTTGTACCCCAGAGGGAAACCTCTTTGGTACACCCATGGTTAGTCGTGACCTACAGAGTCAAGTTTTTTGTTACGTACATGCATATGTGTGTGTGTGTGTGTATTTATATATATTTGTGTGTGTGTGTGAAATAATATATGTGTGTGTGTGTGTGTGTGAAATAATATATGTGTGTGTGTGTGGACTTCTACACTGATTCCATCTACCAAATTCCACTCACATATTATAATTTCAGCAAAATTCAGCAGATTAGCTCGCTCTACATTTAGAGATCAACTCTTACCTACAAAGCCACAGCAGAAGACACCTGCCCAAGATGTCACACAGTGGAATTGAAAGCAAAAGTGCTTACTTGTAAAAACAAGTCTTTCATTGTGTATTGTGTTCTTAGGAGAGGAAGAAGAATTAGGGCCTAACAGCATCTCTAACAATGGTACAGCTATTTTGATACAAAC
Organism: Octopus bimaculoides; assembly: GCF_046866305.1. Lineage (NCBI taxonomy): Eukaryota > Metazoa > Mollusca > Cephalopoda > Octopoda > Octopodidae > Octopus > Octopus bimaculoides. Next base: position 112,733,177 of record NC_142931.1, read on the forward strand.
GTCTGCTTCATCTTTGTTTTCATTAACCGAGATGGCTGTTTTAATATGTTATTGTAATATTCATCTGCTGTGTTGTCGATGGATCTAAATGTTTGCAGATGACTAAATAAGTAGTTTCACTGGTAGCTTATGTTGAAGCAGATGTCAAATACATAATTTTAATCTGTATATGACTAGATGGGCCTTTAATTTCAGAATATATATATATTGTTGCTTAGTTTATTTGCCTAAGTTGTCTCTGGTAGATATAATATACATGTGTGTGTGTGTGTGTGTTTGTGTGTGCATGTGTGTATGTGTACATATATATATATATATATATATATATATATATATATATACACATATATATACACACATATATATATACACACATATATACACACACACACGTATATATATACACACATATATACACACACACACGTATATATATATACACACATATATACACACACACACGTATATATATATATACACACATATACACACACACACACACATATATATACAGGGATTGGACAAATAATGGAAACACCTTAAAATTTCAAACAAATTTATTTCAATATGGGCTTGAATTCTATGAGCTATGAACTCATATAAAATTTGAATTGTTTCCAAAGGAATTTTTGTCCATTCTTCAGCTAAAACAGTCTCCAGTTCTTGCTGTGATGATGGTGGAGGATATTGACTCCTTACTTGTTTTTCTAAAATGCACCATAAATGTTCAATAATATTGAGATCTGGGGACTGTGGTGACCAGATAAGATGTTCAACTTCACTAGAATGTTCCTTGAGCCATCCAGTAACAAATTTAGCTGTGTGAATTGGTGCATTATCATCCTGAAAGATTTTGTTTCCCTCAGTGGAATTTTAACTCAGAATATGAAGATGGACAAAATACAGTTAAGCATTTTGCCTGGCATGCTAACAATTTGGTCAGCTTGCCACATTACAAAGAGGGGAATAATGATCTTTCTACTATAGGCACAAGGCCTAAAATTTTGAAGGAGGAGGAAAACCGATTACATTGAACTCAGTGTGTAACTGATATTTATTTCAGTGACCCCGAAGTAATGAAAAGCAAAGTCAACTTCGGTGGAATTTGAATTCAGAATGTGAAGATAGACGAAATGCTGCTAAGCATTTTGCCTGGCATGTTAGCAATTATACCAGCTTGTTACCTTACAAAGGGAATAATAATAATAATAATAATAATAATAATAATATTTTATAGGATTGAGGTAATTCCTCCATGAGGTATAATATTAATAATAATAATAATAATAATGATAATAAAAAGAAGTGGCGAGAGAAGGAGATTAGAACCCTGATCCTCTCTTTTGGGGCAAATTCAAATTGTACCATAAAGCTATAAGCACACGTGACCTCCTGACACTCTTAATGTCAGTATGGGTCAATGATGGAGCACCTGTACATTCATTCATCGGAAAGTATGCGGAGGTGAGGTCAGGTCTGGTAGTGCAGAGTAGTTATGACGACTTGGTACAATTTGTTGCTTAACTTGTTTAACCGATTATTTAGTAGCCTTCGTCGTTTTCACCTTTCTTTTTTGCTTTTCATTAATCATAATTCCACAATTTTTTTTTTTTTTTTATTATCCACTGGCTACCTTCAACACCAACCTCTTTTTCTCTCCTTCTTTTTCTCCAGCACCATCTCCCCACCCCCACCCCCACCACCTTCTACAGACTCTACTCTCTTACAGCACTATATTTACTTCCTTACTCTAACTGCCACTTCCTGATCTTTTAGTATGACTAGTATTTAGTCATACTAAAACATGAAGAAGACATTACTCATCATACAGGTTGGTTGCAGTAGTGCCAGAAGGGGTTACAAGTGGACGGAGGGGAATTTTGTTTACCTATTTTATTTCATTATACTTGTACTACATTCAGAGTGTATTTATTTATTTCTATTTTTCATATCATTTCTATTATTATTATTAGTATTATAATTATTATTATTGTTATTGTTATTATTATTACTATTATTATTATTATTATATGTTTATTAGAGATATGTTTTGTTTGTTGTTCTGATTTTCGGTGGGGGATTTTTTTTTTTTTTTTTTTTTTCAATTATAATGTGCATAGTTTTAACCAAAAGCCATTCAGTTATTAAAGGAGCTGTGTAATTATTATAAGGACTTGTTGTCTCGAAAGAAAAAAAAAAGAAAGTAAGAAAGAAACAAAGAAAGAAATACAAAGGAATGAAAGACAAAGGATGAATTATAAAAAAAGAAAAAAAAAACATGAAAGAAAGACAAAGGGATAAATTAAAGATTGGAAAGCAAATAATAATAATAATAATAATGATGATGATGATGATAATGAATATTTTGTTTCTCTCTCTCTAGGTCCCTGCAGCTCAAAATGTAGAAAGTAGAAACAAAAGAATTTATAGATACATGCTAATTTACACATATGTACAAAAATTTATATTAACTAATAGCAGATATATGAAATTATAAATATTATATATATATATATATATATATATATATATATATATATATATATATACACATACAACAGGCATCTTTCAGTTTCCGTCTACCAGATTGGAGCCTGGTGTAGCCATCTGGTTCACCAGTCCTCAGTCAAATCGTCCAAATCATGCTAGCATGGAAAGCGGATGTCAAACAATGATGATGACGATGTTTAGTTAAAATGGACAGGAAAACTCAGAACTTATCAAGTTTTCAGAGTGTCAATGCACAAAACTCTCAGCCCTCAAGTCACTTGCTGTTGATTGAACAAATAAATACAACACACACACACACACACACACACACACATATGCATATATATATATATATATATATATATATTACTCACTGGCATGTCTGTGTGGTAAGAAATTTGTTTCCCATCCACATGCTTTTTGGTTCAATCTCATTGCATGGCACCTTTGGCCATGTAGCTTCTGCTATGGCTTGGGTCACCCAAAGCCTTGTGAGTGAATTTGGCAGACAGAAACTGAAAGAAGCCTGTTGTGTATGTGTGTGTGTGCTTGTATGTATGTGTGTTTGTGTGTGTGTGTTTACACATGGTTGACTGCTACTGAAGGAGAGAGAATCACTTCTAGCTTTAAGCATGTTGATTAATTCATATTTAAATTATAGTAAATAGTGAAGAACATAAATATATTTCTATTTAAGTCTTCATTAAATTATTTTTCTTCATTTCCATGTGCTAAACTTCTTCTAGTAGTTGTAAATAGCAATATTTCATCAACCTTTTGGACTCATCAGCACAACATAACATGTGATATGAAACAAAAACTCTTGTAATGAATGAATATAATAAATTAATAAATAATTTAAAGAAAATTTATCCAATCAACATAGTTGTGTAATAAAGAAGCTCATTTGCAACCATATTGTTTTGAGTTCAGTTCCACTTAGCAGTACTTTGGGCTAGTGTCTTCTGGGCCAATCAATGCCTTGTGAGTAAACTTGGAAGATGGAAACTGTGTGGAATATTGTTATATGTGCGTGTGTGTGTGTGTTTGTATTCATGTTTGTCTCCCATCACCACTCGACAACTATTATTGGTTTGGTTATGCCACCATCACATAGCAGTTCGACAAAAGTAACTGACAGAATTATAAGTGTCAGGCTATAATAAATAATTACTTGAGGCAATCTCTTTGACTAAGACTCTTCAATGAGTCTTAGAATGGCTGTTGTCCAATGACTGAGACAAGCAAAAGATAAAAAGTTCACAGCAACAACAATATCAACAGAAATAGCAACAGAAATTATTTCAATGATGCTTTCTTAGATTATGTATAAGGTGATTAGAAGGTATTTGAAGTAAAATAGTTGATTAAATTAAGAAGTTCAAAGGTAATTTGGCTTAGATGAGATTTCAACCTTGGAGCTCTCAGTATTAATTCAATTTCTTATGCACAAAAGCAGAAATTTACAAAGGGAGAAATAAGAACTAAGATTCTGTGATGTTCATGCATTTTGAAATAATATCAGTGATGTAAGATAATTGAAATTACTTCAACCTAGAAATGGAACCATTTCACAGAATCCTGCTACTCCCCACTACAATACTTCTTTCATTGCGTTGTTATTGCCACTAATAAGTAAGTGGTACCGTATGGTACAGCCAGCATTTATCATATACATACATACATATGTATGTATGCATGTACACATACATACATATATATACATGTATATGTAATTTATATGTATATATACACATATATACATACATATATATATATGTATGTGTATATATATATATATATATATATATATATATATATATATATATATATAATTTATTAATGAGAGTAGAAATTGATATTAATCAATTAAAACCAGTGGTCTAGCATATTAAAAAAATCCGAAGATTAAAATTATATTACATACAAAATAAGAGGAATGACCAGCAAAAGTGGACTCCTATATGCTAGAAATAGATGCCGAATCATCTAACCAGGAAAAAAATATATGTTCTCAGTAAAAATTCAGCGACACAACAGACTGTAAAAGGGCAAGACAATTGAAAATATATTTTCATTTGTCTTGCCCTTTTACAGTCTGTTGTGTCGCTGAATTTTTACTGAGAACATATATTTTTTTCGTGGTTAGATGATTCGGCATCTATTTCTAGCATATAGGAGTCCACTTTTGCTGGTCATTCCTCTTATTTTGTATATACATACATATATATATATATACATATACATATTCTTGTAATCTTTTACTTGCTTTGGTTATTTGACTGAGACCATGCTAGAACAACACCTTAAAGGGATTTTTAGTCAAAGAAATCAACTCTGAGACTTATTCTTTGTAAGCCTAGTACTTATTCTATCAGTCTCTTTTGCTGAACTGCTAAGTAATGCAGATGTAAGCACACAAAGATCGGTTGTCAAGCAATGGTGGGAAGACAAACAGACACAGACAGACACACAAACACATTCATATACAGATGCATTGGGCTTCTTTCTGTTTCTCTCTATCAAATCCACTCACAAAGCTTTGGTCAGCTCAAACCTATAACAGAAGATGCTGCCCAAAGTACAACACAGTGAACCCATGCCAGCATGGAAAAAGGACATCCAATGACTATGATAATGATGTATGTGTGCGATTGAATATTCATTATTCTTAATCATTTAGAGTTTTGATTAGTCTGTCAAATCTAATGCTTATTCATTCTCTTTGTCTTGAATTGATCATGCATTATTTCATAGCTTTAAGATTTCAATGATGGGATTGTTTTATTTTTAGAATGGCATTGTAGGATGAGTGTAAAAGGACAGATCTGGCTAGTTTGAACATGAAACGGATAGAATACTGGGGCTGTATTATGGCCAGTTTGAATGCGAAACAGTTTAACAAGCATATAGTGATAGTTGATAGTGACTTCGAAGTTTCAGCCAGTTAAGCAATCATCAGACTGCAGTCTGATGATGGTTTAACTGGCTGAAACTTCGAAGTCACTGCCAATAATATTGGTGTTTAAGAATGATAAGTTTGTATTCTACAAATGTATACTGTAACTCATCATATTAATGTAAAACTGTTTTTACTGTAACTGAACATAATAATAAACATTATCAATATATATGTCAATACATATATATATATATATATATATATATATATATATACACATATGGATATATACATCCGTATATATATATATATATATATATATATATATATATATATATATATATATATATATATATATATCATCATCATCATCATCATCATCATCGTTTAACGTCCGCTTTCCATGCTAGCATGGGTTGGACGATTTGACTGAGGACTGGTGAAACCGGATGGCAACACCAGGCTCCAGTCTGATTTGGCAGAGTTTCTACAGCTGGATGCCCTTCCTAACGCCAACCACTCAGAGAGTGTAGTGGGTGCTTTTACGTGTCACCCGCACGAAAACGGCCACGCTCGAAATGGTGTCTTTTATGTGCCACCCGCACAAGCCAGTCCAGGGGCACTGGCAACGATCTCGCTCGAAAATCCTACAGGAGCCAGTCAGGCGGTACTGGCAACGGCCACGCTCAAAATGGTGCATCTCATGTGCCAACCGCACAAGAACCAGTCCAGGGGCACTGGCAACGATCTTACTTGGCTTGCCGGGTCTTCTCACGCACAGCCCATTTCCAAAGGTCATATATATATATACACATATGGATATATACATCCGTATATATATATATATATATATATATATATATATATATATATATATATATATATATGTACACACATATAAATGTATGAGAACATTATGTAAACAAACTTTGGAAGTGTCAGATGTGTTCCGTGTTTTACAAACAAGAAAGTAAATTTTGAACACAGTATGGCCATGGAAACAGCAGAAAGATTGAGTATTTTACTCTTATAAGATGAAAAAAAGTTGTCAGCAGACAGACAGCTAAGGGACTCAAACCTGTATCCCCACCACCACCACATACAACTATACTGTATTTGAAATTTACTTTCTTGTCTGTAATATATGTATATATATGTATGTATGTATACACACACATATATGTGTGTGTGTGTGTACAGACACACAAATATATATATATATATATATATATATATAAATTTAAATGATAAATGTGAAAAATTGAATATTAATTTGATTAATATCAATTTAAAACTAATGGCCTAGCATATTGAAAAATCTGAAGATTCAGAAAAATTATATTACATACATATAAGAGGGATGACCACTAAGTGGACATCTGTTATGCTAGAAGAAGACCACCTACGGTCTGACCATTAAGAAAAGATTGTTCTCAAGAAAATTTAGCAAACACCACAATGTAAGTGAACAAGACAAATGAAAAGATACATCTCTATATTTTGTATCTTTTCATTTGTCTTGCTCGCTTACATTCTGGTGTTTGCTGAATTTTCTTGAGAACAATCCTTTTTTAGTGGTCAGACCATAGGTGGTCTTCTTTTAGCATAAAGGATGTCCACTTAGTGGTCATCCCACTTATATGTATATATATATATATATATATATATATATATATATACTCTAAAAACCCATGTAATTTACGCACATTTTTTGCAAAAATAAAAATAAATTTTAAGGGGTGCATAAATTACATGTTTTTAGAAATTTTTTTTATCATCAGCAAAAGGTAATTAAAATTCATTAAAATGACAGATCTATCAGACTTTCAAAGAGGACAAATTGTTGGTGCTCAAATGGCTGTTACTAGCATAATGAAAACAGCCAAAATGTTTGGTGTATCAAGAAGTACTGTCTCAAAAGTAACGACAGTCTTTGAGAAAGAGGGAAAAACCTCCTTGTCAAAACAAAACTCCGGAAGAAAACCAACACTTTCAGATAGGGATTGTCAGACTCTTATATGAATTGTTAGAAAGGATCACAAAAGTACAGCTCCCAAAATTACTACAGAGCTTAATGACCACCATGAGAGCCCAGTTTCCACAAAAACTGTTTGCCAGGTGCTGCACACAACCAGATTTCACAGAAGGGCTGCAAGCAGAAAACCACTACTTTCAAAAACAAACATTACAAAGTGTTAAGAGTGGAGTAAAAAAACCCTACAGAATTGGTCCCTAGAGCAGTGGAAGAATGTTATTTTCTTCGAAGAGTCATCCTTTACCCTATTTTTGACCACTGGCCAAGTATACATGTGGAGACAGTCAGAAGAAGCATTTGACCCAGACTTCCTTCTTCCAACCGTTAAACATGGAGGAGGATCTATGATGATCTGGGGTGGGGTATATCTTGGCAATCCACCAGCCCAATGGTTTCCCTTCATGACAGAATTAATAGTCAAGACTATTTAAGCATTTTATCTGATCAAATTCATCCTATGTTTGTGGAACTGTTTCCGGAGGGAAACACAATCTTTCAGGATGATAATGCACCAATTCACACAGCTAAAGTTGTTACTGAATGGCACAAGGAACATTCCAGTGATGTTGAACATCTTATCTGGCCACCACAGTCCCCAGATCTCAATATTATTGAACATTTATGGTGCATTTTAGAAAAATAAGTAAGGAGTCGATATCCTTCACCATCATCACTAAAGGAACTGGAGACTGTTTTAGTTGAAGAATGGACAAAAAATTCCTTTGGAAACAATTCAAACTTTGTACGAGTCCGTACCTCATAGAATTCAAGCTGTAATTACTGCGAAAGGTGGTCCTACCCCATATTAAAATAAATTTGTTTGAAATTTTAAGGTGTTTCCATTATTTTGTCCATCTCCTGTATACATTATTCTTTGTACATTTTATCACTGCCCATTTCTCAAATAATCATATTTTTACTTATGAAATTTGTGTCAATCTTTTGATTTTTGCGTTGCATTTATTATCATTATTATTATCATCAGCATCGTCATTATTATTATTATTATTATTATTATTGCATTCTATTTTTTAAAATTGCATTGTTTTGATGCAGTTACTCAACATTTGTTAAGATATTGTTTTTACTTTACATTAAAAATTTTTCCAAATGTTATTTATTGTCTTTTTTACACCTCTTCCTTTTTTTCATTATACTTTCTTTTTTTTTTTTTTTCTTTTTTTACTTCAAATTTATCTTCTGCTCAGTGAAATAATTCAATTGGATTGATTATGTTAGAAACACATATGGAGATATTTTGGAAACAAAAATTTTTCTTTTAAGTATCCCTGATATTTCGCTAAAACTTTTCATTAAGTAATTCTAAGATTCAAGAAGTATTTTACCCTTAATCAAATCAATACTGATTAAATTGACAAGAAATCAAAAATATAATTTATAAAAATGTTATTATTTTTGTTGCATATCATTTATGAGCTTATATATTTTTTCGTTTTGCTCATAACTATTTCTTTCCTTCGTGTATAAAGAAACTTTACTTTCGACATGGTCCTGTTAATACTTATGCAAAAACTGCACAATCTATTATTGCTTGTTTTTAAGTAACAATATGTACACACACACACACATATTTTGACTTTAACACTCAAATATATATATTTTCGTGTGTGTATATATATATATTATAAAAGTTCCAAAATATTTGTAATCGCAAATTTAATTCCTTATACATGTGTTTCTTATATAAAGAAGTTAAATTGTTATTATGTATGTATGTATGTATATATATATATATATATATATATATATATGGATATATATATATATATATATATATATATATGGATAGATAGAGATATACATATATATTTATATATATATACATATATATATATATACATATATACATATACATTTATATACATATATATATATACATATACATACATACGCACATGCATACATATATATATTCACTATATTTATATATATATGTATATATATATGTGCGTGTGTGTGTATATATATGTATTATATGATTATATGTATGTACGAATATTATATGCATGTATGAATCTATAACTGCGTGAATATATATATATATTATATGTATGTTTGAATCTATATGTGTGTGTGTATATATATATATATATATATATATATATATATATATACATACACACATATTTTACACTGTCTGTTTGCCTTTGAGTAAATATTTGTTTACATACAAGTGTTAAAATTGTAAAGAATTGATTTATGCATGTATGTATGTGTGTATATATTTTAATCTATTTGTTTGTTTATCTATCTACATATACATACAGGTATATGCGTGTGTATACAAGTGTGTGTGTATGTATTAAATGTGTATATACACACCTACACACATATATATGTAATATAATATAATATTATATATTATATTATATATATATACATACATACATATATACATTATATATAATATATTATATACACACACACAGACACACACACAAGGAGAGACACGGAATTAACTGTTTCTTATTATGCTATGGAAAAAATATATTTTAGCCAATTGAGAAATTATATTTGAGAATAAAAAAAATTATTGGAATCATTGTTATGAATATTTTATCTCTTCATTATTTTGGAACTTCGTTATTTTCCTTTTCGTTAAATGTTTTCTAGGTTTCTTAAACTTAATCTTCCCTGCACTGCTAACTCTAGTTTATATTTAGATAATGTCTAACTCTCTGTCATCATCATCATCACCATCATCACCATTGCCATCATCATCGTCATCATTGTCACCACCACCATAATTACATCTTTTATGTCAATATAATCATTTATTACTGCCTCCCAAGTTACTAAGAAGTAGGGAAAACACTTTCGGACAGTTTGTTCAGTATTTCACTTACGCTCCTTGGCTTTCCTGTTACATAGCCATCCTACTGGAAGAGGGGTGCTATATGTACAAGCATATTTATGTTTTGTTTATATAAAAAAAAATTAAATAAATGCGCCCTTTTAAAGCCTAGCCAGGCTCATGGGCTCAGTTTCCTGGTTTCAATGGCGTATGTGTTCTTCAGCTGCATGGGACACCAGTCCATCACAGCGTTACTCATTTTTGCCAGCTG
>NC_142931.1:112746189-112771189 GCF_046866305.1 Octopus bimaculoides
CCCTGAATAATGTTTGTTTAAGGATGTTGAGTAAAACACCCATGTTTCCAAAAGTGAATTATTCAAAACCCAAAGAATTCCTCTCAGCACATGAATTCTTTTAAGAACAGAAATTTAATGAACTCTACGGACCTTAGTAAATACATTTGGGAACTTAAATCAAAAAGAATAGAATACGAGTTAAAATGGGAAATTGTTTGCAAGGCTAAATCATATAGGATAGGGAATAAATTCTGCTTATTATGTACTAACGAATTTAAAGAGGTATCATTAACTAATAAAAATTGATTAACTCCCACGATGAACGTAATATTAAATGCAGACATAAATTAAATTACTTATGTAATAAGTTTAGATAACTAATTTATCTATTTAAACATAGTATTAGGTACCAACTTATAGTTATGATCAGTAGCGTAAAATATGTCAAATTAGCTTTAGAATACACTTTAATCATCACAATATTATACAAATTGGAACATATAACTACCTTTACTTTAAGTATACAACGATAATATAAGCAGTCTTTTACAATGTTTCATAACATTATTTAACCCTTTCGTTACTATATTTCTGACCAAAATACAGCCCTCATGAGTTTCAATTAAATTCTAAAATAATCATGAATTTAGACTAGTCTCATTAAACACCTGTAACTTTTTTTATTTATCAACATATTAATGTGATATTTGGAACATAATTAAAGAAAGAGTTCTTAATCAATTCTATTGCATAATTTTTGTCTCAAAGTTCTCCACGTACTGAGGGAGTGTACTGCCAGTGTCTCTCACATGTAAATATTGGTTCAGTTTCACGAATCGTACTCGTTCATAATACTGGAAATATATTCATCGCCAAAAGGTTCCTGATCGCTCCAGTAATTTGTTATTCTGGGTAACTATCTAATACCTATAATAATATTTATGGCAAAAAATGCCCGTATTTCATCTACAGTTGCAGGAAACCACAAGCTATCTTTTTTTCCCGTTTGTTTACATTCCGCGTAACGGTTTGTTTCCGCAGTAATCATTTCAAACAAGCATGAAAAAGAAGTCTAAAGGTTTCGCTTCCTGAGAAAGACTATGGGTAGACCCTGTTTCCTCAGAAAATTTGTTAATAAAAATATTCTTTTAATCTTTTTCTGGTGTAAAAGTCATCCTCGCTGTCGCCGTCGCTGCTTTCAGAATCACTGCTTTCAGTTTCGGATACAGAAATATCCGATTCATTATCGTTCACCACGTACTTTTGTAGCTCATTCATTCTTTTCTTCGATATCTCCATATCCTCTGTAGAAAAACCTTCAAATTCGGAATCACTGCTTGATAGCATGAAACTCCTTTCCATCTTCAAAGTTGAAAAAAATTAACGCCGCAAAAGAATGTGGAAAAAAATCTTCCAAAATTCACTGAGTTCAAATATCACGCCAAACAATGTGGGAGACAATAACTCAACTGTTTGCAAAGTGAAATCGGGTGTTTTAATGAATGTACTAACGAGATTTAGGTTCAAATATACATTTAAATAACAATGGGTACACTCGGCCTACCACGGCCGGGTTAGTCTTATGAACCAAAAAATTTTTCGGCCGGCTACGGCCGGGCTAGTAACGAAAGGGTTAAGTAATATGTAACGTTCGTATTTGGTATAGTTATTGTTCTGCGTAAATCTGAGAGTTTTAAGTATTTTATTAATCTTCAATAAACTTTTTATTCTAGGTTGATTTTCTTTTTCGATATTTTCGTTATTATTTTAATAATTTTAATACGTATTTACCTCTGGTAATGGACGCCATGTTTATCACGTGATTTTTCAGTATAAATTTTCATAGCATTATTTACGTAATATAGAATTTTCGTATGGCTATAGTTATTACTCTACGTTAATTTGCAAGTTTAAGTATTTTAGTATTTTTTATCCTAAAGAAATGTTTTATTTTAGGTAGATTTTCTTTTTCGATATTTTCGTTATTATTTTAGTAATTATAATATCCATGTACTTCTGGATAATAGACGCCATATTTATCACGTGACCTTTTTTAGTATAAATTCTATAGCACAGTCATTTTGATTTTTTACAGTTACCAGCTGGCAGGTAAGTCATGTTTTCTTATTTTAATTTTATAAACAATATTGACATCCGTCTTTTAGTAACTTTGTCCACTAACACATTTTTTTACTATTATCTACTTATTCCATAATGCTTTAACCTTGTTTACTATAATACTATAATATTTTTAGATTGTAACACTTAATAATTATATTAATACTGTTAATGTAGGGATTAGTTTACAGATTTTGCCTCTTTATATATATTTTTATTTCTCATGTTTATGTTTATTCCTTGGATGATTTTAGGTATTTTCTTATGGATTTGACCTGAAGAGTGACTGATTTGGGGAGTAAAATCATTTCCCCGTTCTAATGAATTTGGATAGAATTTGCTTATGATTTTATATAGTCCTATTTCAGCCATGAAATGCGCATAGTCTATGTACTAGCACTAACTTTATACATTTATACTTCCATACTCTATATTATCGTATTAATTTTTACTGTCCAATTTATAAATCTGACTTTTAAATTTTTTAAATTAATATTTCTATGATTTATTTATATGATTTATTTATGTAATATGATATTTAATTAAAATTTTAAGATCAAAATGTTAGATATATTAAGATGGTATATGCCTCACAGCATGGATTTGGACAGGTTCTGAGTTGACTGAGTTGTAGAGTGGTGGTTTGTCTCTAAATTAGTTATATACATATATTATATATATTAGGAAACCCGGTAAGGTTGGAATAAATTCTTTATTCCCTTATATTATTACTATATATATATATATATATATATATATATATATATATATTATATTATATGTATGTATGTATGTATGTATATACAATACTGAAAATGTACACTACTATATATTCATTATGGCTAATCTTACCAATTGGTTTCACACTAGGGGCTCAACAGAGTGTCATGTAACAACCTAATAATCTAACCCTGCACTCATCAGAAGTAGCCATTGTGGAATTAAATATGTCTCAACTTCACATATATATGAATATATATATGAAGTTGAGGAAAATAATAATATTTTTGAAAGCATTCAATATGTAGATTTCAGATTATTGTATATTATATAATGGGAAATATATCCCTAACAGAAGACCATTCTGTATTATTTGGCTTGACTTCATTAACTTCATTATTATACCTTACACGGTTTGATGCAGGTACAAACTAGTCTGTCCAGGACCCATCTATGCAGATACTCTAACAAGGATTTGCACACAATAGAATTTTGCGTTTAGAACACTATATACAACAATACTAACTGTCATTTCTGCTGTTAATTGTGCAAAAAGAGTATTTCTATCAAAGGTTTTTGTAGACCACTTTGTTAACAAGTGTCAGTGACTCTATTTTCATAGATGGCAACTTTAATAGCCATGCTGGGTAGCAGTGTAATGGCTCGTCCACAGAATATAGGTACTATGTGTATGATATGAATAATATAGTTGGGATCTCAGGGCTTCTGGTGTTCTAGGACACAAAGTAGACTTATCATCTGATTTGCTTACTTTAAGAAACTAGCCGACCATTTGATTACCCACCAAGCATGCAAGCATGCAAGCAAGATAGTGTTCATACATCCTAGGAAGCAAAATAGACAGCTTGTTGAAGAATTTGACATTCATCATAGTCATCCGATTATGGACATCAGATTGAAAACCAGCTCAGATAAACAAAACAAATTGGACAAAAAAAATGCAGAAAGTGAATGATTCTTATATTAAACCTAGGTTCAGAGGTGTTTTCAGTGATGTGTTTGATGGGAAGTGAGAAGAGATAGACACTTATGATAAAGAAGACAACTGTTATTTCTACCAGACAACCTGCTGTAAGTCGCTAATGCAAGTTAACAATCATGTGAAACATGTCATGATGGCAGAATTATAGAGTAGATCAAGCTGTAAAATCTAAGAGACACAATGGGAAAGACCATGCACAAGGGGACTGCAAGAAACAATGCTAGTTAGCTAGATGTCTGGTGTATGTATCGTTACTCTTTTACCTGTTTCAGTCATTTGACTGCGGCCATGCTGGAGCACCACCTTTAGTCAAGCAAATCGACCCCAGGACTTATTCTTTGTAAGCCTAGTACTTATTCTATAGGTCTCTTTTGCTGAACCGCTAAGTTACGGGGGCATAAACACACCAGCATCGGTTGTCAAGCGATGCTGGGGGGGGGGGGGGACAAACACAGACACACAAACATATACACATACACACATATATATACACACATATACATATATACGACAGTCTTCTTTCAGTTTCCATTGGTAAGCAAGCTACTTACCACACAGCCACTCCTGCACCTATTGAGGAAAATTCAGAGCAAGAGGTGCTACAAACTTCAAAACTGTTTGTCAGAGTCAGTTGATATACCACTGGTCGAAAAGTGTTTTCAAAATTACTACAGTACACTTAGCACTCATTGGTGCTGAGAAAAATGAAATATGGAATGCTTACATGAGGAAATTCTGAATGCAGAGAGCATACAAGAGAAATGGAAATAACCCAGTTGGACTCAAAACAAGGAGCAGTTATTGACAATTACATGGCTGAAATTAATATTAAAATATGAAGGCAAAGAAAGCAGCAGCTCAACCAGGGACAGTAACGATGGTCACTGGAATGTCGAAAATATTTTTATTCGTTTGCTTGCTGTCTTTTTTCCATACCTACATAGGTTAGACAGAATCAATACAAAGGCATTGATTTACAGACAGATGCCCTTCCCATAATTATCTAACAGTCTTGCAAGTAATGTTCTTTTTTTATTCCACACATACTTTTAATCTCAGAACTTGAGGCAATCCAACGAAGCTACATGAAGAAGTTAGCCTCTGTGCAGCATATAAGCTATTGGGAAAGACTCAAGCGATTAAGACTCTATTCCTTAAAGTGTAGATGAGAAAGATATGCCATAATATACATCTGGAAGATCCTTGAAGGACTTGTCCCAAACTTTGGCATATAAAGTTACACAAATACTAGAACTGGGCACCACTACATAGTGCCAAGGACTCCAAATTTGCCATCAAGATGATGGACAAGATACTGCAATAGCCTGAGCTTCAGAGGTCCACAGTTCTTCAATATCCTCCCGAAGGACCTGGGAGACCTACATGGGGTGAATGTAGGTGTCTTCAAAATAAAGCTAGACCTCTTCCTGTCAAGTGTCCCAGATGAACCAACTTCACAGCAGGAGGTGCAGATGAGTGCAGCTGCATCAAACTCTCTTATGCACCAAATGTCAATTCCTGAAAAGCATTCGTGAAGTAAAATTATGTAGCAACACCAAATGGCAGTGCCCCAGCATGGTCACAGCTCGTGAGCTGAAACTAGACAAAAATAAAATAAAATTTAGAAAAATATACTTGAATATTTAGCTATAGAAAACAACCTGCTGATAGAGAATGATTACAAACATTTGTAAGCTAAGCGATTTTTCTTTTTTCTTTCCTTTTATGCAGAGCACATGTTGCTAACAATCACATGGACATACACCATACACACAAATGTATGCATACACAAACCTATATATCATAGACAAATCACCAAAAGTATAAGCGAATGAGCCATTTAGACAGGCTATTTATGTGCTAGTCTAACTGAAGACTGCTATTCATAACAGCTGGCCTATATCATTGACTAGGAAAGGATGATGGATATATTTTCTCTGAGGAGTGGTCAACAAATTGTGAAATGGTCCCTCAGGAGACTCCTGCTCCTTTTTTTATGCTTCAAAAGCACAGAAATAATGTGTTTACATTTTTATGTAATACACAGTGAGACTTTCTAATATTTGAATTTGTTTCGTCTTTTTCTGATTTTTGCTGTTTGAGTATTATATGTATGCATATGTGTGTGTATGTATGCATATATGTGTGTGTGCGTGTATATATATATATATATATATATATATATATATATATATATATATATATATTTACACTCACATTCATACAGATATACTAAGATAAATACACAATTACAAATGCATATTTACCCACTTGCACACATCTCTGTACAATCATAGACATGCTTTGCTAATATACATACACATTCACATAAACAGATAGCCCAAAGAAGTTTATTAAGAGAGAAAATCCTTGGCTTGCCATTGAGATTTTAGTGGATTATCTGATAGCTAAACCATATGCCATTGATGTGAACCATGTAGCTAAATCTACTCTTTCTAAATGCTGCAATGATGCAATGCAATGATGCTACATGTATACAGTTGCTAAGTTTACTGCGCACATTTGAGTAAACAAACACAGAGGAAATAATACTTGATTAAGATTTCATACTTACCAGAAAACAAACTAGAGAAAAGAGGGAAAAATTCTGGTTTAAGCATCCCAGACGACCCCTCATAAATTGTCTGTTTTGGGAATTTTCAGCAAAGTTTTGTGAATGTGAGTTCTACACATAGAAATTCATATGATTATGAAAAAATTGATTTTTATTTTGAACATTCCACTGCCCCATAATTTGTACAAGTTCCACTCGTTTTTGAATTTTCTTTGAATATTTTTAATCAGAATTTAAAATATGGACTGTCTGAACTTTTTTGCTTAAATCCAGCAACAACCACCCTTAGGTGCATCATCATTCCATTAATTGTGTTAATAGGGAGAAAAATTAAAACATCAACACTTGTCAGAGTGACACAAAAAACAAGATAACAGGTGGTCGTGGGATGTGCTCAGAGCAGCAGTTAAATCACACACAAAAAAAATTTGTTTTTGAATAATTGTATGAATTATCATGTACAGAACACAAATTCATAAAAATTTTCTGGAAATCCCCAAAAAGTCATAAGGAATGCTTAAAACAAAATTCCACTCAGGATAAATTGTTGTGAATGCCAAGTCTTCCCTTGTTAAGAAATTTGACATTCCCCATATACTGTTTGCTAAATGCAGATAACAAACTATAGAAGGTATGGAAAAGGAATGATGCTTCTACAAAACATAGACTAAGAGTGGTTTATAATGACGTGTATGGAGAAAGGTGATAGGGAAACATCATCTTTATCATCATCGTTTAATGTCCTCCTTCCATGCTGGCATGGGTTGGACGGTTTGACAGGAGCTGGCCAAGCAGGACCCTGCACCAAACACCTGTGTCTGTTCTGGTACGATTTTTTAAAAACTGGATGCCATTCCTAACCTCAACCACCTAGCAGAGTGGACAGAATGCTTTTTATGTGGCACAAGCACAGGTGAGGTTAGTTTTGGCATGGTTTTTACAACTGGATGCCCTTCCAAATGCCAACCACTTAACAGTGTAGACTGGGGGGCTTAAGAACTTAGAATAAAGAAGACAACAGGAATTTCTAAAAGGCAACTTCTTGTAGGCCACCAATGAGATTTATGGTCAATGCAAAGTAACAGTCATCTGGAAAGTGTTACGGTGGTAGAATTTACACTGAAGACCAGGATGTAAAATTTGACAGACACGATGAGAAGGACTAAAAGATGGGGTGCTGCAAGGAATAATACCAATTAGTTAGAAGAGAATTAAGATGTTGGGTATACATTGCATGGAGGGAAATTGAAAGCAAGGAACTTGCCATAGTTCTGCAATGACCAAAATAAAGTAAAGCTGAGCTTCTTGTCTAAGCACAAATCATCAGAATCTCAAGATGCATTGGACAGCATTCATCAGAGTCATTTAGAGTCAAGTTAAATTAAAGTTGAGTGTCTTGTCTAAAGATGTGTCATCAGCAGCATTTTGACTCTTTCTAGCTCTAATGAATGATGTCTATTGCACCTTGAAAGACTGTTGATGACATGTTATGATGATGATGACGACGATGATGATGATAATGATGACGATGACGACAATGATGATGATATATTTTTTTTTATTTAATTGACAGAAATTGCAAAGTGCCTGCAGGGCCAAGAGTTTTGTGCATTGGCAATGTGCCTGCATGTATATATGTATGTATGCATGTATGTATGTATGTACGTATATATATATATATCAGTATATTTGTAAGTGTATTTATGTATACATATATATGAACGACATTATCAGCACTTAAATGAGAAAAAAAACAGATACTCCCACGGTGATTGAACTTCATATAAATTGCATTTCTGATGCTTATACTTCATACTGCACTACAGAACATCTGCCATGTTCACTCTGCCAGATTAGCAATAAATGTTTTGCTAGTAGATACTAAGATTTTATGGGATCTACCATTAAAACACTATCATCATCATCATCATCACTATCAACATTATCATTATTATTTTTATCATCATCATTATTGTTATTATTATCATCATCATCATCATTACTGTCGTCATCGTCATCATCATCATTATTGTTATTATCATTATTATATTGTATGACATCCACTTTCTGTATTCTGATAATGGCCCTACAAAACGATCAGTATGGTATTTGCTCAGTCAGAAGAGCTTCAAAAGACAACAGGATCAAAGTCTTACCAGCTAATGTCAGCAACATTGGCCGATAGCCATATGGTTGTAGATCTGTGTATATTGTTATATTATTTTGTTTTCCACTAAATAGAAAAGCTAGTTGGCATTTTAATTAAATGAAGCACTTAGTAAAAGAGAGAGGTATATATATATATATATATATATATATATATACATGTAATATATATATCATATGTATATTATATATATATATATATATATATATATATATATATATATATATATACATATATATATATATATAAACAGATACATATGTTATATATATATCATATGTATATACATATATATATATATATAAACAGATACATATGTTATATATATATCATATGTATATACATATATATATATATATAAACAGATACATATGTTATATATATATCATATGTATATATATATATATATATATATATATATATATAAACAGATACATATGTTATATATATATCATATGTATATTATATATATATATACATATATAAACAGATACATATGTTATATATATATCATATGTATATTATATATATATATATATATATATATATATATATATATATATATACATATATAAACAGATACATATGTTATATATATATCATGTATATTATATATATATATATATATATATATATATATATAAATAGATACATATGTTATATATATATATATATATATATATATATATATATATATATAAATAGATACATATGTTATATACATATATATATATATATATCATATCATATATATATATTATGTATATATATATATATATATATATATATATATATATATATATATATATATATATATATACTTAAGACCAGGTACTAATAAAATGACAGATTTGTGGTGGTACTAAGCACAAAATATCCTTTATAAAATCAAATCATTATAGAAGCAAAATCCACAACCAGAACAGTTCCATGTTTAGAAAAGAGAGAGAGAGAGGGAAGCTGTTATTAAATATTAGTGAAAGAATGGTCAGGCTTCTCTTCTTAATTAAAAAAATTTAGCTGTGGTTATGTGGTTAAAAAAAGTTTGGTTTGTAACCACATGATTTTGAGGTTCAGTCCCACAACATAGCACCTTGGTCAAGTGTAATCATCTACTGTAAGTTCTAGGCTGACCAAAGAATCAAAGAAGCCTTGTGTGTGGATTTGGTAGATGAAGGTGAAGGGTTGGTGGCATGAAGGGCATCTGGCTGCACAAGAATCTATTTCAGTGAGCTCTGCCTGACCCATTAATGCATTAAAACGTGGATGTTAAAAAAGTGGTGATGATGATGAGGATGATCTTCCTACTCTTCTTCTCCCTCCTCATTCCCTCCCTATCCCCTCCTCATTTCCTCCTCATTGCTTCCCCATCCCCTTCCTCCTCCTCTTCCTATTCCTCCACGTCCACTTCCTCCTGCTCCTCCTCCTCCTCCGCCCCTCCCCTCCCCATCATCCTCCCATCAGAGGATGATGGAGATCAGAGCAGTAACATTACTAAACAGTAAAGCCACTTTGATGTGGTGACTGGCTTTATATGTATGTGTGTGTGTGTGTGTGTGTGTGTGCATGTATATATATATATATATATATATATATATATCCTTTAGTTGAACAAATCAACTCCAGGACTTATTCTCTTTGTAAGTCTTGTACTTATTCTACTGGTCTCTTTTACTGAATTGCTTTGTTACGGGGATGTAAACACACTGGCATCGGTTGTCAAGCAATGGTGGAGGGACAAACACAGACACACACAAATATACATATATATATATATATATATATATATATATATATATATATATATATATATATATAATGGAATAATTACTGTGACACATTGTGTAGAGTATATTGTATAGAGATCATGGCTAAGGCCAAAACAATGCAAAGTAAATCACAAGAAAACAAATATGTGAATTAATGTGGACTTACCTCGAAGGTAATTCACATATTTATTTTCTTGTGATTTACCTTGCATTTACTTTGCATTGTTTTGGCCTTACCCACAATCTTTATACAATATATACACATATATACATACATATATATATATATATATATATACATACATACGTACATACATATATACATACATACATACATGACTGGCTTCTATCAGTTTCCATCTTCCGAATCCATTCACAAGGCTTTGGTTGACCCAAGACTATAGTTCAAGACACCTGCCCAGGGTGCCATGCAGTGGGACTGAACTCATAACCATATGGCTGCTTACCACACGGCCAGCCTGTGTCTATTTAGTTGAACATACTTATTTTTTATTTAAATCTGGTACTTATTTTATGCGCAGGAGTGGCTGTGTGGTAAGTAGCTTGCTTACCAGCCACATGGTTCCAAGTTCAGCTCTATTGCGTGGCACCTTGGGCAAGTGTCTTCTACTATAGCCTCAGGCTGACCAAAGCCTTGTGAGTGGATTTGGTAGACAGAAATTGAAAGAAGCCCTTTGTATATATGTATATATATATATGTATGTGTGTGTATATGTTTGTGTGTCTGTGTTTGTCCCTCCAGCATCGCTTGACAACCGATGGGGGTGTGTTTATGTCCCCGTAACTTATAATTTTTCCTTTATGAGGTTTTTCACGCTGACTACTTGATACATTCTTACAAAGATTTATCCTATTTTAAATTATATATATAAATATATATATATTCTTACAGATATAGGGTAAAAATTAATAATTAATTAATAATTAGTAATTTTACCAAGTAGTTCGGTGTGTTAAAAAACCATTATCGGTTTATATGTGTATATATGTGTGTATGTGTGTGTGTATATGTTTGTGTGTCTGCGTTTGTCACCCCAATATCACTTGACAACCGATGGTGGTGTGTTTAGGTCCCTGTAACTTAGCGGTTCAGCCTAAGAGACCGATAAAATAAGTACTAGGCTTCCAAAGAATAAGTATATGCATATGTGTGTCTTTGTCGCTGTGTTTGCCCATCATCACAGCTTCACAACAACAAGTGTTGGTTTGTTTATGTCTTCATAACATAGCTGTTTAGCAAAGAAGATCCAATAAAATAAGTATCAGTCTTACATGAAAATAAGTATTGGGGTCTATTTGTTGTTTGACTAAACCCTTTAAGGTGGTGCTCCAACATGGCCACACTCCTATAAATGAAACAAGTAAAATGATAAATAGTAGCAGAGGTAGCAACAATACTGTTATTAAGTATTTGTATTTATCCCTTAGTCATCTCACAGCAACTAGTAACAACAATTCATTATGCCAACCATAGCAACAAATACAGCGTTAGTCACTGAACAAAATGTAAGTCAAGCCTATATTTAACCATATGCCATCAAGTTTACTTCCAAATTGCTTTATAATTTAACATTCTATAAAATCAAACAGGCCTGAAACTAAGCAAAAAAAAAAAAAGAACACAAAAGGAAAATAAAAAAAAAGAGGTAATAAAATATAGATGGTGGGGTGAAAAAAGACAGGAGAAACCATAAACATACAAAATGTAAAAATTACAAAAAAATCACTCAAATGACATGTTGTTTTACTAGTGATTATGTTCACCATTTTGTGAGGATTAATATTAGAAATGATAAGCAGGACGTTTGACAAGAACATATAGATCTTGAGCTATCTTTTTATCATAAATTCTTTTTGGCGGTAGTTTTCTAGCAATTTGCATTAATTCACTAGTACATTATAGCGGTCAATTCTTTTCTTTTGTTTTCTTTTCATATTTTTTAATTATGTTTTTTGTTGTTCTCGTTTGTTTAGTAATTATTTATGCATGCACATATGCATATACACATGCGCACAAACGTGAGTGAATATGTGTCTATGTAGATAAGTATATGTATATCATCATTGCCTTTGTCGGATTCATTGTCATTGTTTTGTTTTAGTGTCCACTTTTCGCAGCTTGCATGGGTTGGACATAATCTGTTGAGGCAGATTTTCTCTGACCAGATGACCTTCCTGTCACCATCACATGACCAAACACGTTACCAAGAATACTGGAAATGATAGACACTTGTTTACAACTATCTAACAATGTCTAAGCAAGGATATTGCAAAACACACACACACACTAAAAGAAGCCTATCGTATATATGTATTTATGTTATCGTCATCATCATCATCATTTAACGTCCGCTTTCCATGCTAGCATGGGTTGGACGATTTGACTGAGGACTGGTGACCCAGATGGCTACACCAGGCTCCAATCTGATTTGCCAGAGTTTCTACAGCCAGATGCCCTTCCTAATGCCAACCACTCCGAGAGTGTAGTGGGTGCTTTTACGTGCCACCTGCACGAAGGCCAGTCAGGTGGTACTGACAACGGCCACGATGTATGTATGTATATATATATATATATATATATATATATATATATATATATACATATATATTAAATATATACTTTTATAAAACAAATTTTACAAAATATATAGTATCTGTTAACAGTCTTAGCCAAAAACTCACAGTTGAGTTTTTGTATATATATATGTATACATGTCTCTTAAAGGATAGAGCTCAAAATCAATGCATTGAAGATACTTTATTGCAGCAACAATTATAATAACAGAAACAACCACAATAAGCCAAACCTATGCACATTTCAATAGGGTATCCCGGAAAAATAAACCACATCATAAGATGTCTCGTAAAATATTGTAACAAATTACAACATATTACAAATTTCTGGATACTCCATCTCATCAGGGTCGCATTATTGCCATCACCAATACTATTATTAGCAAAACACACACATCATCCAAGAGGGTGAAAGAATAATCGACGGCACGCAACCTACCATCGTTATTTTAATGCGACCCTGATGAGATGGAGTATCCAGAAATTTGTAATATGTTGTAATTTGTTACAATATTTTACGAGACATCTTATGATGTGGTTTATTTTTCCGGGATACCCTATTGAAATGTGCATAGGTTTGGCTTATTGTGGTTGTTTCTGTTATTATAATTGTTGCTGCAATAAAGTATCTTCAATGCATTGATTTTGAGCTCTATCCTTTAAGAGACATGTATACATATATATATATATACATATATATATATATATATATATATATATCTGTGTGTGTGTATGCATGTGTCTTTGTGTGTGTGTGTGTTTCACCACTGGTTGACAACTGAACTGGTGTTGGTGTGTCTATGCCCCCATAATGTAGCAGTTCAGAGAAAAGGGGTGATAAAATAAGTAGCAGGCATAAAAAACAAAACATAATACATACTGAGGTCAATTCATTCAACAAAGTTTCTGCAAGGCAGTGCCCAAGCATGGCCACATTCTAATGACTGAGACAAATAGAATGTAAAGGATAAATGACAACCGATCAGGATCACTGCCAGAGCAGCGGTCTCGCTTCCATGCTGGTGGCACGTAAAAAGCACCCACTACACTCTCAGAGTGGTTGGCATTAGGAAGGGCTTCCAGCTGTAGAAACTCTGCCAGATCAGATTGGAGTCTAGTTCGCCAGTCCCCAGACAAATCGTCCAACCCATGCTAGCATGGAAAGCGGATGTTAAATGATGATGATGATGAGGATGATGATATCTCTCTTTTGTCCAATTCTTCCATCCTACTCTCGATTTCTCTTGCACTGTTTCTAACTCTTCTGTTGAATTTCTCGACATTTCTGTCAGTATACACCACTTCGCTCTCACTACCTCCATCCACTACAAATACACCGACTCACACTTCTACCTTAACTTCTCCTCCTCCCACTCTAACCACACCAAGTTCTCCATCCCCTACTCCCAATTCCTCCATCTGTACAGGCCCTGCAGTGACAACCATGACTTTCACACTCAGTCTCCACTCATGTCTCACCACTTCATCCTTTGTGGATTCCCTCACCACTATCCACACTGCTCTTGCCAGGGCACGTTCCATGGACTGTGCCTCTGCTCTTTCTCCCCGTACCTGCCCCGACATTGCCCATCTCCCATTTCCCCTCACCTACCACCCCGCCACCCTGCCCTCTCCAACGCATCATTCTGCAAGCCTTCTGGTGACCCCTGTCCAATCTCTCCACCTCTTCCCCAACCTACCCCTTCCCTCCTGCAAATGAGCCCATAACCCGTGTGACCTCCTGGTCTACAGTTTCTTCCCTAACCCTACCTCCCTGCCTGGCTCATTCCCCTGCTCCTGTCCATGCTGCCATACTTGCTCCTACCTCTCCAACACCACCATCTTCATAGACACCCATCATCATCCCTATCACATCACCAACTCCTTGAGCTGCACTTCTAGCAATGCCCTTCCCTTACATCGGTCAAACAGGGTTCCACCCGGGCTGACTGGTTCGCAGAGCACCTCCGAGACATTAGACTCAGCAATGACACCTTGATCTTGCACCATTTCTACTCTACCGGTCATTCCCTATAACATCTGTGTTCAGATTGTCTTTGCACAGGGGCCATCCAGACTCCTGCCTTCCCCATGAACAGGAATTAATCTCCTCTCTTCACTCTTTTGCACCATAAGGGCTCAAATCCCCTCCTCTCTTCATTGATACCACCCTTACACCACCTCCACCACACATCACTCTGCACACACTAGCACTGACCACTTCCCAGCACCCACACCACACAACGTCGTCCACACACCCGCACACAATCTTCAATAGCGTCACCACATATACCACCATATGCACAGCCACACGTTACAGATGCACACACTCACACATGTCAGTCATTAGCCTTTATTCACACACTCACACATACACATTCACACACACAATTCTCACATACATGCACACATGCGCACCTTCATTTGGGACCACCAGCACTTTATCATTTCCCTTCTTTTCAACCTCTTCTCTAAAACTTCATTCCTAATCATTTGTCATGCTTGACTGCTAAATCTACAAGCATTTTTTGTCATTCTCTCTCTGTTTATTTTCTCTTATTCCTTTCTGTTGAAGAGTGTAGGCTTGGAACGTAAAAGACTTTTTAAATTTTCCTGAGCATCAAACTAATACACTGTTTTTTCTATAATTTTCAACTACTTATATATATAAATATATATAAGAGAATTCACAAAAAAGACAATTCTTCTCTCAAGATGCTTACCTAATGTTTACACAGTACTCAAAAGGTTCTTTTTACATGCCACTCGCATGGGAGCCAGTTACATGAAACCAGCATTAGCCATGACTATGATTTCACTTGGCTTGATGGGTTTTCTCAAGCACATCATATCACCAAAGGCCTCAGTCACTAGTCATTGCCTCATGCTTCACTACCTCCTGGGTCCCTCTACAGTTAGAGATTGGTATTGCTTTACTCAGCTGTCTTTGTCCATATGCATCACATGACCAGCACAGTCATCTCTCTAGTACAGCACATCTGGTGCCTCTTATGCCCAACTTTTCTCTCAAGATTCTTATTCTTTGTTGAATATGCACACTGATATTGCACATCCAGCAAAGCATACTGACCTCATTCCTTTCAAGCCTATGCATGTCCTCAGCTGTCACAGACCGTGTTTCACTGTCATGTAGCATAGCTGTTTGCACACAGGCATCACACAATCTGCCTTTCACTCTGAGAGAGAGGCCTTTGTTACCAGCAGAGGTAGAAGCTCTCTGAACTTTGTCCAGCCTAATCTTATTCTCACAGTTAGGTTCTCAGAGCATCCACCTCTGCTACTAACTTGATCACCCAGATAACAGAAGCTATCTACCACCTCTAGCTTACCCTCCTGGCAGTTGATGGAGTCTATTTTCTGGACATTTTCAGCGTTTATTGTACTTGTGCATCTTCCATATACAAAAGCTATTTTCCTTATTAACCTTTCTTTGATATTGCTGCACTTCTTCTGAGTCCAAAGCTTACACTAGGTATATCTTATGGAGTTTCTACATACACCTTTTCTACAGATCAAGCTGGGCCAAGGTGAAAGGATTTGTAATTTGTCTGCCCTCCGACCTACTAAGATTTTGGTATTTACTCGGTTAACTCTAAGGCCCTTCAACTCTATATCTAGAACTTCTTTTCTAATTCTGGTAGTGATTCGGCTATAAGGACAAGGTCATCAGCATAGAGGAGCTCCCAGGGACAGCCTGTCTTAAATTCCTCTGTTATTGCCTGGAAGACTATAATGAACTATGATTTATATATATATATGTATATATATATATATACATGTGTGTGTGTGTGTGTGTGTCTGTGTGGTGTGTATATTATCTACATATATGCATATTTATGCATGTATGTATATATATATATATAAATATATATACACACAAACAAACATATATAAATATATATATACAAATGTGTGTGTGTGTGTGATGATGACGAAGACAATGATGCTGAAGTGTGAGTGCATGTATGTATGTATGTACAGTATATATATATATATATATATATATGCACAGCACACACATGCTTATATATATGTACATATATATGTATACATGTATATGTATATCTTTATATATATACACGCACACACATACAGATAGACAGACAGACAGACAGTCAGATTGATAGACAGATAAATATGCATGATACAGATATATACATATATATGTACGTGTGTATGTATATATATATATATATGTGTGTGTGTGTGTGTGTGTATATATATACGTATATATATATCTATGTATATATATGTACATATGTATGTATATATATATATATATATATATATATATATATATATATACACATATATGTAGAGATATGTATACATACATATATATATATATATATATATATATATATATATATATATATATATATATATATATATAGTGTAGTTTGTTCTACCAAGAACTACTTATGGTAGATAACACGAATGAAACAGTGGCTTCTAGCTTCCTTTTAAGTTGATAACATTATCAGTATTTATCCAAAAAAAAAAGGAAAAGAAAAAGAACGGAAAAATGTGTAAAAAAAGAGGAAACCTTATCAAAAAAACTTAGCACAGATGTCATTCTTATGTATTTGTTTTTTTTTCGAGTGCCTGCCATGAATTCAGTACTCTGCAGAAGCCAGCAGTAGCACCAGTACCAGCACTATCCCCACCAATTCCACTACCACCATCACTACCACAACACCATCACCAGCACCACTACTGCCACTGCCATTACCACGACCGTTACCACCATGACCACCATCGTTTCCATTATTGCTGCTGTCATCACCACAATCACCGCTGCAACCAGTACTGTCATCACTAGCACCAGCACCGTCATTGCTACCAATGTCATCACCACGACCATCACCACTACCACCACCACTTCCATCATTGCTACTGTCATCACCACAATCACCAGCACCACCACCACCGCCACTGCCACTGCCACTGCTATCATCACCATGACCACCATCACTTCCATCATTGCTACTGTGGCCACTGCAACCAGCACCGTCATCACAGTCTCTCCACAAGGGACCAGGATCTGGCACATTGTATGAGGCATTTAGTAACAGACCGCCATAAGCGCCACAACTTAGAAACCAAGCAAAACGCAGTCGAAGTTTCGTGATTTTCAGAATATGATATCTTGGCTGGGAATGAAGTTAGGAAGCTTGTTTTGGTCTTAAAATGACCGTGCAGACCTTCTCTAATCATTCCACCTATTTAAAATTCATCATCATCGTTTAACGTCCACCCTCCACGCTAGCATGGGTTGGACGATTTGACTGAGGACTGGTGGGCCATGTGGCTACACCAGGCTCCAATCTGATTTGGCAGAGTTTCTACAGCCGGATGCCTTTCCTAACGCCAACCACTCCGAGAGTGTAGTGGGTGCTTTTACGTGCCACCGGCACGAAGGCCAGTCAGACAGTACTGGCAACGGCCATGCTCGAAATGGTGCATTTTACGTGTCACTTGCACAGGAGCCAGTCCAGCGGCACTGGCAACGATCTCGTTCGAATGTCTTTTCACGTGCCACTGGCACAAGTGCCAGGAAGGCGACGTTGGTAACGATCACGCTCAAATGTTGCTATTTACGTGCCATCCATCTGAAAGAGGAAACAATGACTGCGTCTTTCTCATTCTATAGAATATACCTTTACTATGAAATGGTGTATCACGTTGCATATTTTAGCCATAATACCTAGAAAAATAAAGAGACCCCTCACCACTCAAAGGTATTGTTTGTATTTTAATATACCAAGGTAAGTATCTTTAAGAGGTAAGTAAGACAAGATAATAAGATAATAATGGGCTATTGCCCATTATTGTTACAATGGTAACGAGGAATATTAGACAATGTGCCATAACATCTCGAGAAACGATACAGGGACCACACCAGAGTTGTTGATTGATGTGTGCTTACGATGGTGTGTTATTAAATTCTTTGGTCTAAGGTTGGGCGAGCAGGCATCATTTCAATAGCATCGGGGTACAATTTTTTCCAGCCAGATTTTCAACCTTACTACAAGCCTCACTGGTTCATCCACCCAACTTTTTCAGATTCTAGATGTCGAGACAAAGACAATGATATACTAACCTCGAAAATGGCCAGATTGGTGCTTACAACACTGTTATTAAGCACCTCATATATACTTGCAATTGTTTGTAAATAGAGAAGTTAGCATATGTGTATGTTCTTTCTCATATGATAGTCAGAGGAGTACCATGCCTGTTCAATTTTAGAATAAGTTATGCCATGTCCCTTCATGCTGCAAGAGGCAACTAATTAAAAAAGCTGATGACAGGAAAAGCATTGGTGCCTTTAAATATTCTGTTGTGGGATTCTAGCATAACTATACTGCCAAGAGACAGTGAATCTAAAACAATGACAATGCTGCTACTGCTGCTGCTGATGATGATGATGATGATGAAGGTGATAGTGGTGGTGATGATGACAATGCTGACAATGACAACAATGATAACAGTGATGATGATGATGATAATAAAGATGGTGACAATGATAACAATGATAATTATGACGATGAAGACAATGATGATGGTGACGATGATGATGATAATGATGACGATGATGACAATGGTGATGATGATGATGACAACGATGATGATTACAATGACAATATGTACTTCAGCTAAGTACATATCTCTACAACTCCCCAATGAGTTACAACTCACCATGCTGTAAAGAGAAAGTGGACGAGAAGAGGTTTTTAATGCAATTTTTGTTTTTGCATTAATTTTCATCTTTTGGTCAGCATTGGAACCCTGAGTATCGCATCTAAAAGTAAGGCTTCGAGCAATCAGAATTATCAGCATATTGGACATAATATCTATCTTGTTCATCATGTTCTGAGTCAAAATTCCACTGAGGGCAACTTTGCTGCCATCATTTTAGGGTTGATTTTTGATACATTTATATATATATATATATATATATATATATATATATATATATATATATATATATAGGTACAGGCATGGCTGTGTGGTAAGAAGCTTGCTTCCCAACCACATGGTTCCAGGTTCAGTGCCATTGCATGGCACCTTGCACAAGGCCGACCAAAGCCTTGTGAGTGGATTTGGTAGACAGTAACTGAAAGAAGCCTCTTGTGTGTGTGTGTGTGTGTGTGTGTGTGTGTGTGTGTGTGTGTGTGTGTATTTGTCCCTCCATCACTGCTTGACAATTGGTGTTGATGTGTTTAAATCCTCATGACTTGGCGGTTCAGCAAAAGAGACCAATATAATAAGTACTAGGCTAAAGAAATAAGTCCTGGGCCAATTTGCTAAACTAAAACCCTTCAAGGTGGCACTCCAGCATGGCCACAGTCAAATGGCTGAAACAAGTAAAAGAAGATGCTCCTCCTTCAATTGCATTTGGTGAATGTAGCTTCAAAAAAGAGGAATTAATGTGATCATGTGGTGTCCAGCAGCCAGTGTGTGATTCAGCCCTGAATTCTAACCCCCATACTCCACTAAATACTGGGCAGATGGTATAATGCATTCAGAGCTTTATTACCCTTTTGTTACCAAGCCACCCTAGACCCAAGTTTAACACAAAATTTCATGTTGGCTCTTTGTTTCAACTTCCAATCCGTGACAAAAATTGCAGACTATGGCATACACATGATCACAAAAACAAAAAAATTTCACAACCTGTGAAGTAAGCACAATGATGTCACCTGACACACTGCCTCGTGAAGGTCACTGATAGCTCTCAATGCGTGCACAACCATGTGCTGTCATCTTTTGGTGCACTGCAGAACTAGTCTGGGAACGTCATGATACTGTAAGCATGTAAAAGTGGACATTAAAACAATAACGATAATGATAATGATGTGACTTTGTTTGAATGCATTAAAAAAATAAATTCCGTGAATTATCTCCCTTACACACTAACTATGACATTACGCTCCTTTGTGTTGTGTATAGGAATTTTATCCATAATCAATGATATAAACATATGGAGATGTCACATCTTATTTCATGTATATGTTTCTAAAAGCTGGTGCATAGTAATTTCAATGGAAATGTTTGGTGCTAGTATAATCTATGTAATATTAAAGATATATTGAATGCATTATGTGAAGCTTAGATGTTGCGAAATGAAGACTAAATATGTATAGTGTGTCATGTGTGCATTTGTGTATGTGTCTGTCTGCATCTGTGTATGTGTAGGGAATTCTGTGTGTGCGTGTACAAATACATCATGCATTTTTACATAGGTGTTTATATGGGTGTATATATGCTTGTATTTGTGTATTTATTGGGGAATGTGGGTATGTATGTCATATTCCATTCATCAGGTTGATTAGCTTAAGCTGTTGGTGCAGATAATTCATTTAAACATTGACTGGCTCTGTGTGTGTGTGTGTGTGTGTGTGTGTGTATGTGTGTGTGTGCGTGCGCGCGCAACAAAGTATATCAGGACACACGCTTGAAGACATGTATGTGTGAATGACTGAGTGAGTGTAAGCTTGTGTGTGTGAGTGTGTACATATGTGTATGAAATATTTACATAAGTGCAGTCAGCCATCCATACCTTCATGTGGAAGCATATGTATGTGTTTGTGTGTGTGTGTGTATGTATCTATATATATATATGTGTGTGTGTATATATGTGTGTGTGTGTGTATATATGCATATATATATGTGTGTGTATCTATGTGTGTATATATGTATGTGTATATATATATATATATATATATATATACATAAATATATTAATGTGTTTATATATATATATATATGTGTGTGTGTGTGTGTGTGTGTGTATATGCATATACATATATATATACACACATATATATGTATATAATATAGTATATAAGAATATGTATATGTGTATATATGTAAATATGTATGTGTGTATGCATATATATGTGTGTGTGTGTGTATATATGTGTGTGTGTGTATGAATTCACAAATATGTACAAGATTACACACATATTTATTCATAAAGTTATGATAATAAGTATAATAATTATATTGACTGAGATGAAAGATGTGTACTAGACTTGAAGGACAAACTATATTCAGATTAATTTGAATATAATGTCTATACAAAGTTATGAAGTTGTCTCACAGAATTTCTGACAAATTTCCCTATATTTAAACCTTGTTTCTACAGCACATCCTCCCCTCCACACACATTTATATTTTGGTATAGAAATGAGAGAAAAATTACTCAATACATGTAAAAGAGTATATCTTATTTGAATCTCTGGCATTTTTTCCAGTTTTATCTTCTGAGTTCACTTTACCTTTCATCAAATACAGAAGTTGATATAATTGACTTTCTCTTCCCATTAAAAGCTGTTGAACCTGTGGCAAAATTTGAAACCTCTATTATAAAACTCATATATTCATAGTAGTGTCTTTATCTTGATTGCTATGGTTACAATGTTTTAGCAGTTATAAGATTTTGGGTTTCTACAGATGCCTCTTGTGTTTAGAAACCTAACTGAAATAAAGATGGCAAGCTGGCAGAAACGTTAGCACCCCGGGCGAAATGCTTAGCGGTATTTTGTCTGCCGCTACGTTCTGAGTTCAAATTTCACCGAAGTCGACTTAGCCTTTCATCCTTTCGGGGTCGATAAATTAAGTACCAGTTGCACACTGGGGTCGATATATTCGACTTAATCCCTTTGTGTGTCCTTGTTTGTCCCCTCTGTATGTAGCCCCTTGTGGGCAATAAAGAAATAAGAAACGTTAGCACGCCAGGCGAAATGCTTAGTGGTATTTCGTCTGCTGCTACGTTTTGAGTTCAAATTCCGCCGAGGTCGACTTAGCCTTTTATTTTTTCAGGGTTGATTAAATAAGTACCAGTTACACACTGAGATTGATATATTCGACTTAATCCATTTGTCAGTGCTTGTTTGTCCCCTCTGTGTGTAGCCCCTTGTGGGCAGTAAAGAAATAAGAACCCTAACTGAAATGTCTAAGATGTAAGATGATGCTGTTCCTCTCCTCTCTTCCAGAGCTGTCTTTTGTCACCTCCTTTTCCCTGGGCCACCTCTCTGCCTATCTCTCTCTATCTCAGTCTCTGTCTTTTGCATTCTCTCTCTCTCTCTCACTCACTCACTCTTTATCTCTCACTCTATCTCTCACTCTCTCACATACTCTCCTTCACTCTTTCTCTGTCTCTCTCTCTCTCACACACACATTGCTCCACTCTTCCATATTGATGTTTATCCTGAACCATACCCCCACCCTAGTTCATCACTCATTGCATTCACCTCTACCCTCATCTCAAAGCATCCACTACACTGCTCTCACACTGTTATGAAATTATCCACCCTTTCTCTACCCCAATACATCCACCAATCCACTATCTTATATTCTTTCTTATACTCACTTTTTTGTACCTTGAGAGATTTATTCTTATTTCTTTATTGCCCACAAGGGGCTAAACATGGAGGGGACAGACAAGGACAGATAAAGGGATTAAGTCAATTACTTCTACCCCAGTGTGTAACTGGTACTTAATCTATCAACCCTGAAAGGATGAAAAGCAAAGTCGACCTTGGCAGAATTTGAACTTAGAATGTAACTGAGAATATAACGGCCGATGAAATACCACTAAGCATTTTGTCCGGTGTGCTAACATTTCTTATTTCTCTATTGCCCACAAGGGGCTAAACATAGAGGGGACAAACAAGGACAGACAAATGGATTAAGTCGATTACGTCTACCCCAGTGCATAACTGGTACTTAATTTATCAAACCTGAAAGGATGAAAGGCAAAGTCGACCTCGGCAGAATTTGAACTCAGAACGTAACGGCAGATGACATACTGCTAAGCATTTCACCCGGCTAACGTTTCTGCCAGCTTGCACCTTGTCACTACTAGCATTATCTTTCCAGCTAATCCTACCCACCTTTATACATTGTGAAGTAAAGGTAGAGTTACTTTTGCAAGTCATACCGACTCATAAGGACTGGTTTCCTATATTAATGGTTTAATGGTGGTGGTTTTGGTGATGATGATGATGAAAAGGAGGAGGAGGAGGAGGATGGTGTTGCTGTTGTTGTTGATGATGAAGGTGATGATGATAGTGATGGTGAAGGATTGTCATTATTTCAAAACTGATATAGTTGGACTAGTTGCTCTCTCTTGGTTGTTATAATCACAATGTTTTCAGCATTTATACCCTCTGGGGTTCATTGAGTGCTTATTGTGTTCCCTAATGAAGATGATATTTCAAAATGACTACTTTATTAAATCGGTCATTTGGGGTAGATTGCTCTCACTCCATTGTCCAACCAAGGGATACCTTCTAATGGGCCAGTCTCTTTTAATTTATCCTTAGGTCAACCCAAACCTTACAAGAAAATTGAGTAAATGTATATTGTGTGGATTAAACCTGTAATTTAAAGGTCTGACCTTCTCACTGTATTCTGCTTAATTTGCCTGAGAGTTAAATTTAGGGTACATGTACCAGCGAAATATTCAGCCACATACACACTAACTAAATTAACATGGGACTTCAATTGATTAAAGAACTCAACTCTCATCTTTAAAGCTGATAGAAATTAATTGTTTTACTTATTATCCAGCACTATGACAAGTACCTGATGCAGTATGCATTACAGAGTTTGAACATAGAACTAGACATATAGAAATAAATTTCAATATAGAAAACAGAGCATAATTAACAAAATGTCAGAAGGAAGTAACAAAAGTAAAATAACAGAGAAAATCAAGAGAAATTCTTTTCGAAAACAAGAACAAAATCCCAAAACCCAAAACTAGGAAAAAACTGCAAATAGCTCTCACACATATTTACAAAGAACACCCACATACAATGAAAATAGACGATTGTACCTCAGAAATACGTTACTAAATAAGTTTCTCACCAAAGTTTGTGTGTGTTCAATATGGAGATCAACTGACTAAGCAATTATCAGAGGACTTTCAGATTTTATTTCCTTATAGTGTTGCTATCACATTTTTCTCTCTTATTATGAGTTTTGTTACTTCGTTTGAAGTATGTGCAAGTGACAGTATCTGCAATGTGTGTGTGTGA
>NC_142931.1:112776189-112818689 GCF_046866305.1 Octopus bimaculoides
AAAATTAATTACTGTATATAATTAATGTGTTACTGGACACTTATAGTAAAGGTTAGTGTCTTTTGTCAACTACAACATAAGCATGATGCTTAAAAGTGAAAGAGGGGGAGAGAGAACAACATAATGAGACAAGTGACATAGATTCCACTTGAATGCTAATGGATCTTTTGTCTTAATTTGCTAGTTTTTTATAGCTGTTAACTATGCTTCTAGAATCTTTGGTCAAACTGTTTCATAGCAAAATTTGCTTGCTTTTGTAAAGATGTCTGACTCAACCATAATAAGGCAGCAAGTGCTGATTGGTTGAATCATATTTGCACAGGCATTCTTATCTTTTATGGCAGAACTTTCCCTGTCATGGAAATATATTAGCTCATGGTTCTGAACTAGTAAAATCTAAGAGGTAAGGTTCAAGTCTCAACCACACTCTAGCAACAAAATTATTCAATTAGTCTTTTTCTTATTGTAATTTCACACCCATTATAAAACTTTACTACATGATAAATTTATTTGTCTTTTACCTTACTCTAAATATATAACAATTCCATTTCTGCTTAAAATTATAATCTAATATCCTACATTTGCACATGCAGGTGCAGGTATGATCCTAGAGTAAAAAGCTGGCTTGCCAACCACATGGTTTTTTTGGGAGTAGACTATGGCTCTCGGCCAGTCAAAGCCTTATGAGTGAAGAGTTGGGAGATGGAAACTAAAAAGAACTTCATCATGTGAATGTGTGTGTCATCAGTAAATCATAAATCTGAAAGAGAAGCAGTAGAGTAAGTAGATAAAGATAGTTATGGCCAGTCTATGGGGTTACTCAGAGTTTTACATCCATAAAGCACTTTACTGTGTCTCTTCAGACCCTAATGGCTGGTGGCCTATAACCTCTCTTCAAAGTGGAGGGAGTAAAGACCTCATGGCTAGTTGTTGAACGCACAGACAAAAGAGAAGGGTTAAGTGCAAGGGATTGTCTCCCTTAGACCACTATCCATACTCAGCCCAGTTGGCTTGTATATATATATATATATATATATATATATACATGCACACATACTTATGTGCATGTATTCAATAAAAACACAATATAACTGAACTTTCAATAATGTACATTTGTTATAACCTTCGCCGAACATTTACTCTGATATTATCTATCCCTGTGAAACACATTGAAATTTATGCAAACATTTGAACATTTGATCGTTTAAACATGTTTATTTGTAATTTTCAACTTTGTTAAAACCCTATTGTTTTATATATATTTGTACCATTGATAAACCTCAAAAAATTTTTGAAACTATTTTGGTATGTATGTGAATAAATCTATTTAAAAACAACTACACATATTTAAAATTCAGGTGTATTTTCAAAGCCCAAAACAAATTCCCCTTCATACTTATAAATATATATATATATGTGTGTATTTGTGTATGTGAAAGACTTCTTGCACTTTTTTATTTCTTTATTGCCCGGAAGGGGCTAAACATAGAGGGGACAAACAAGGACAGACAAAGGGATTAAGTCGATTACATCGATCCCAGTGCGTAACTGGTACTTAATTTATCGACACCGAACTGGATGAAAGGCAAAGTCGACCTCGGAGGAATTTGAACTCAGAAAGTAACGGCTGACAAAATACTGCTAAGCATTTCACCCAACGCGCTAACAATTCTGCCAGCTCACCACCTATTTACTTCTTTCACTTTCTATCTACCAAATCAACTCACAATTCTTTGGTCAGCCAAAAGCTTTTGCATGAAACACTTACCCAAGATGCCACAGGATAGGATGGAACCTGAAACTATGTGGTTGGGAAGCAAACTCCTAAACCACAGAGCCACACCTACATGTATTCACAATATATATCAACATTTATTTTTTAATCAGTTTTCTAAAAGAAATATTCAACAGATTCCAGTGCACTTTGCAGTATTCAGTACTTTTAGCTTTAATAAATAACTATATAAGACTCTACTGTGTGATAAACAATTATCCAGTTCTTTTTTCTAGTTCGTCTGTTTGGTATTTTTTGTACTAACGAACTAACACATTCTACTCTATACATATGCATATGTATATACACACACATACACACACACATATATACATACAAACATACATACACACACATATATATATATATATATATATATATATATATATATATATATACATATATATACACATACATGTATGTATATATATATATATATACATATATATACACATACATGTATATATATATATATATATATATATATATATATATATATATATATATATATATATATATATATATATGTATCTCTCTTTCTCTCTCTCTCTATATATATACATAGATACGTACATATATATGTATATTCAGTCATATATACATATATTATGTATATATAGAAGTACATACATACATACATATATATATATATATATATATATATATATATATACATACATGTTTATTTGTTTACACGTACATAGACTACATGTACATGCATACACAAACACACACACATACATGCCTTTGCACTGTCATATCCATGTTAAACAAATACATATGAGTGGATGAGAATGGCATTCCAGCAAATGTGTGTGCATGTGCATACACACACACACATATATATATACCCATATATACATTCTTATTTCTACAATCATATACTTACCTTTCTCTCTGTTACATACTCTCTCTCTCTCTCTCTCTCTCTCTCTCTCTCTCGCTTACATACAGACACATACATGTCCGAACACAAACACAGAGTCGCACGTAGACAAATACACCCGTTCATAAAACAGCACCTACCTGCACTCACTTACATACATTTAAGCCCACATACAAAGAACACCAATAAATTAACCAATTTTGAGCATCGAAGAACATCTTCACACTCAGTGGGTTGGAAAGTTATTTAGATGTAGCCCACTTCTTCTGATGTACACCATGATGGAGTAACATAGACACACACAGGCACACAAGCAACAGGCACAAATGTAAATATATACGTGTATATATATATAAATATATGTGTTTGTACATGTGAATACATACACCTATCTGTGTGTGTATATATATATGTATGTATATGTGTGTGTGTGTATAAATATACATATATATGTATGTATGTATGTATATATATACACACACAGATAGGTATATGTTTACCTACATGTAGCTTGTGTGTCTGTGCATGTGTATGAATGAGTATGTATATATATACTGATCTATGTATGTATATATGTATATATATATATATATATATATATATATATATATATAAACACACATACACACTCATATCTATCTATCTATCTATCTATCTATCTATGTATATGCAGTAGAACTTGCAGCAGTCCAGTGGCTCGCCAGATCCTATCAGAATGTTCAACCCATGCCAGCATGGGAAACAGTTGCATGATGATGATGATGTTGACAATGATGATGATGATCATGATCATGATAAAGATGCATTTGTGCACATGCATATGTGCATGTATCTATATTCTTGTTTATATTTGTGCTCTATGAAACTTGCTACGACCAGGGTCATTCCTGTCAGCAAATTACCTGAGACATTTTGTGCTTTTGAAGATGCGTGAAGTAAGAGATCTCTTATTTGATAAAGAAGTAAGGGTTAGCAACAGGAAAGGCCACCAGCTGTAAAATGCAATGCCTATGTTTGTATACCTCATACTGGCATTGAAAAATGTATCTACAAAGGATGACTATATGTGGGTGTATATATGTATAGATATGTAAGGCAGTGGGCTAGCAGACTTATTTGCATGCTGGACGAAATGCTTATACATACATACAGACATACATACGTACATACATACATACATAAAAACAAAACATACAAATTTGCACATATACATACATACATGCATACAAGCAGACATACATACATGCAGATATACATACATACATGATGGCCATCCACTCGTGACCAAGCAAGACCATTGTCAACCTTTGGGAACATTATGTGCTCTAGGACTAAATTATATTTTGCAGTTGCGGCTCCGTTGGTGGCTAATGAGCCCTGCTCTTGACAAGCATACGTGGCTGCAAGCATTGCAGACCAAGCTTTCCCCATTCACTATACATGCAGACATACATACATACATACATACATACATACATACATACATAGAAAAACACCCTGTTGTTGATGTTGCAATTCCAATGGAAGAGCTTTGGATCTGGGTTAGAAACCAATCCTGTCTCTATTGGCAAGAAATCTTGAAATAAAACTGAACAAAGCCCCATGCATACATATTTACACACATACACAGACATACACACACATGCACACACACACACACACACACACAAATATACACACACTTTCACACACACGCATATGCACATATATATTTATACATATGTCTTTTTCACTATAGACACAAGGCCTGGCATTTTGCGGGAGGGAGCTAGTTGATTACGTTGACCCATGTGCTAGTGGTATTTATTTTATTGATGCCAAAAGAATGGACAAATTCAGCCTTGGTGGCATTTGAACTCAAAGGGCAAAGATGTTCGAAAATTTTGCTAAAAATTAAGTCCAAAATTGTTATGATCGTTATTATTATTATCATTATTTATTATTATTATTATTATTATTGTTGTTGTTGTTGTTCTTCTTATTGTTATTATTATTATTATTACTATTACTATTATTATTGTTATTAGTATTATTAATTCAACCGAGGTCGATTTTGCCTTTTATCCTTTCGGGGTCAATAAAATAAGTGCCAATTATGCACTGGAGTCAATGTAATCGACTTAATCCTCTCCGCACAAGCTGCCCTTGTAGCAAAAATTTGAAATCATTATTATCATTATTTATTATTATTTTTAATATTATTATTATTATTATTAAGACAGCAAGCTGGCAGAAACATTAGTGTTCAAGGCACAATGCTTAGCAGCATTTCATCTGTCTTTACGTTCCGGGTTCAAATTCCGTCAAGGTTGACTTTGCCTTTCGTCCTTTCAGGGTCGATAAATTAAGCACTAGTGAAACACTGGGTTCGATGTAATCGATTTACCCCCTCCCCGAAAATTTCAAGTCTTGTACCTATAGTAGAAAAGATTATTATTGTTGTTGTTGTTGTTGTTAGAATGTTCTTCAGGTCAAGTAGCCCATCCCACTCATATGGTCCTTGAATAAGGATTGCTTAAGGATGTTGAACGAAACACCCATATTTCCAGAGGTGAATTATTCAAACTCCAAAGAATTCCTCTCAACAAATGGCTATGATGCTCCTCTATATCATCAGCCACCAAGGGACATGCTCAACTGGTTAAGGTCAAACAACTGACAAGCAAATCTGTGATATTGAACAGAATATTTGCTGTAGTCCATCTTTTTATACCAAGACAAAACAATGTACATGATTACACTTCCAATCAATTAAGATCAGAAGCCATGAAGGCCAGTGCCTCGTACTTCATATTATAATTATTATGTGGTGATGATGTTATTATGTGGTGATGATGTTGTTTTCACTGTCATTTTCTTTGTTGTTGCTATGGTTATTTAGCCCTGGGCTAATTCTGAGTTTATTGACCAAACACATTTCAGATCAATGACATTTCAGCTGTGTCCTTTACATTTTTGTGTGTGTTTTGTTTTTATATTATTATTTAGGGTTATTTAAGTCTACATTGTCCAATGTGTTCTTCCTGTTTTGCATTTTTTTTTGTTTGGTGGTGGGGCTTTCAATGGCAATAAAAATTTCATCTAAGGGACATTTTGCTGCTCTATCTAGCAAGCAGAGAGACCACATGTATGCCTATTACTGATACTCTTTACTCTTTACTCTGTTACTTGTTTCAGTCATTTGACTGCGGCCATGCTGGAGCACCATCTTTAGTCGAAAAAATCAACTTCAGGACTTATTCTTTGTAAGCCTAGTACTTATTCTATCGGCATCTTTTTGCCGAACCGCTAAGTTACGGGGACATAAACACACCAGCATCGGTTGTCAAGTGATGTTGGCGGGGGACAAACATAGACACACAAACACACATACATATATATATATATGTGTATATAATTAATTCAATAATAGGATAAATTCTTTTATAAGAATTTATCAAGTAGCTAGCGTGAAAAAACCTCATAAGGGAAAAATCCATCATTTATTCCCCAAAATATATTTATTTATATAAGGGCATTATTATACATAAATGCTTCATGCTAAGAGGGTAGTTTGACCTTAGAGTCTCTCTTAGCATGAGGCATTCATGTATAGTAATGCCCTTATATAAATATATATATATATATATATATATATATATGCGACAGGCTTCTTTCAGTTTCCATCTACCAAATCCACTCACAAGGCTTTGGTTGGCCCGAGACTATATTAGAAGACACTTGCTCAAGGTGCCAAACAGTGGGACTGAACCCGGAACCATGTGGTTCGTAAGCAAGCTACTTACCACACAGCCACTCACTGTATATTTTGTATAAAGATTTCTTTTTGTATTTCTGTTGTGTTTTCAGTATACAGCAAGAGCCAGTTCAGCATTTAAGGCTGAATAATTTTTCTGGGTTCACACCAGTCACACCAGTCACACACAAAATGCTATAAGTCCAGGTGTTAAAAAACATCAATAACGTAAACTAAAAAGGAAAATCTTTCGTCTGTTTTCTTTAAAACATTAAAGTGTTTTAACAAAACAGTTCACGGATCTTTTTCACGATCTCTCTAAATGATCTTTCTTTAACAAGCTCTCCTACCAGCTCACCACATTATCAATGCTGATGGCAGCCAAGTCATGAGCTGCTACCAGATGTCAAGCTTTCGTCATTATCAATGCTGTCAGCCAGAAAATACCAGCAAAATCTATTGCCCTCTCTTCTTCAGAAACGTTTCAGCATACAAAAGAACCACAATTTTACCAAAGTCACTTCAACCCATTGGTAGTAAGTAAAGTATATGTAATCCTTCATCCTGAAAGTAAACAAAATAAATAAATGAATATATAAAACTTTCTTTCTTCTGAGAGTTTTTATTTGCTGTTTTGCTACAGTTTGCTGTTGTTGTTTTCTTATTCCTCTTTGTTGCTCCCTTTCCTCTTCTCTCTTTTCCTACATCCTTTCATCATTCGCTTACTATTCTTCTTTTTCTTTTTCATTCTTTCTTTTATATATATATATATATATATATATGTATGTATGTATGTATGTATGTATAAAATTAAAATATACATACACACACATATATGTATGTATATGTGTATGTATATACATTTATATGTGCATATATATGTGTGTGTGTATATGTGTGTGTGTGTGTGTGTGTATCATCATCATATACATATATATACATCATCATCATCATTTAACACTGATGATGATGTTGATGATGATATATATATATATATATATACATTTAAGAGTTGCTAGATCTGAAGGTTTACTGAAAATAATAAATTAACACTGTTGAAAAAAAGCTTAACAAGTAAGGGTGAAAAAAATACTTAATTTAAAAAAAACAAATCCGATGTGTG
Organism: Octopus bimaculoides; assembly: GCF_046866305.1. Lineage (NCBI taxonomy): Eukaryota > Metazoa > Mollusca > Cephalopoda > Octopoda > Octopodidae > Octopus > Octopus bimaculoides. Next base: position 112,783,709 of record NC_142931.1, read on the forward strand.
TGTGTGTGCGTGTCTGTGTGTGTGTGTACGTGCGCATGTGTGTTACACTTAAACATTTTCTCACTTAGACGAAATTCCTAACCACAAATAAATGACTTGTAGATATTTGTAGAAATGGTGTGTATGCTATGTTTTTCTCTTCTGTATATGTGAAGTAGTGTATATATATTCTTGATTCATACTCTTTATATATTTGTATCTTTTTGGTTTATATGCAGAATGTGAGGGGTACTCGGCAGCATTTAATTATCAGTATATTATTCTCTTCAAATCAATTGACAGATTTTTATTTCTTTCATATCCCTCATGGCATATTAAATACTGACAAACAGAATAAAGGTCCGTAAGCATTGTTGCCATATTACACACAGTGGTTTAGAAATTGCCAACTATCTGACTGTTACAAAATCTTTCATATACAAAGTTTGGATAGAATTGGAAGCCTCTGGTGGGAATGCTTCAACTGTATCAAAGAGAAAAAAACAAAATCAAATGTTCAGATACTATAAGGATATAATAATTTGTCTAATGGATTCAAAATAATATTAGTGATGATCCCAGAAAATTAATGAGAGCCATCACCTAAGAACTTCAGATGTCAGGCTGGACTATTAGATCTGTGGAAATGGAGGTAATTTAATACAAGTTGTATGCGCTGGGAAGAGGCAAATTCATATCTGTAAAGACATAAGAAAGCAGTTTGATTTGTGCCAAGCTGTTACTTAACAAAGTTAAAACCCCTCAAGCTTTGGTTCTTCTCTGATGAGAAAACTTTTGCCCAAGATCAAAAGTCTAACAGGAGAAATGACAGACAGTTATGTGCAGATGTGCAGATTCTTCTGATGTCTGGGGATATCAAAAGAACCGGCACATAAGCATCTGAGTTTCCAGTAACTGTGATGGGTTTAGAAGTGGCGAGTAACAAAGGGCATATCATGCTACCTCACATTCTTTTATAATATATCTATCTATCTATCTATCTATCTATCTATATATATATTATACATATATATGTTTATATATTTGTATGTATATATATATATTATGCTATATATATATTTGTATGTATCTATATATATTGTGCTACATTTATATATATAGAATATATACAAATACTTACATACATACATATATATATATATATATATATATATATATATACACGCATACATACATATATATATATATATATGTATATATATATATGTATGTATATGTATGTATATATGTACATATGCATGTGTTTGTGCATGTGGGTGTGCATGCATGTGTATGTGTGTGTACAGTGGGTGTCTTTTAGTTTCTGTCTACCAAATCTACTCACAAGACTTTGGTTGGCTTGGGACCGTAGTGAAAGACACTTGCACAAGGTGTCATGCAAGGGAGCTGAACCTGTGATTACCAAGCAAACTTCCTACTACACAGTCAGGCCTGTGTATTTTAATATGATAACAACCTTAGGCTGCTGTGCCTGGGTTTAAATGATACCCATAATGAATATATTTACATGGTTTCTCAATATGAACAAAATATATATAGTAGGAATTTCACAACTACAGCAAAACACTTCTAAACCCTAGTACATGCGTATTTCCTTTGTAAGCCACAAATACAAAAAAATCTTCTGCAGAAGCTCTCTTTAAGTTAGCTAGACCTGTTTAAAGAATATAATATTGCAGATGCTTAATTATAGTAAAGAAATTGAAGAAAAATAAACATAAAAAACGTAAGAATGTAATTGTAAATACGCAATCAACTGTCACCTAAAAAATAAATGACTTCAATAGAAACTGGCGTATAGTGTTGATATTTCAGATACTGATCAACTGAAGATGATTTACATCAACAACGCTGAAAATAGACTGAAGACTCAAAATGCACAGCCCGTTTTCTCATTTAGTCAAAAGAAATATCACTACTCTACATTGCTATCAAAGTTTATTTGGAATCTAAAGAACCATGGAGTAAACTTCTTCAATAGCTAGTATCTTTTCAAAGTCATTTACATCAAGGATGAAGTAGCAATTACAATCTGTGTTCAATAGAAAAGATCAACATGCTGTGTCAACCAGTAAATATTCTAAATAACCTTCCCTCTTATCACTCACAACATCATTCAGACCCAACATTTCAGACACATCCCTATCTCAGAAGCATTTCAACTGCATCTCAGCTATCATGTGTGGAAACCCTCTCAGTACTTAATTAAGCTTCCCTCAAACCTTCCACACTAGCATACCTGCCAGGCTCCCCCAGTAACTCCAACAATTTCGAAACATTTAGGAAAGAATGATGTATCAATATCTCCCTTCTCTAACTTCTTCTTATAACTTACCATAAGCCTTTATGCTTTCCTGCTTTCCATCTCCGATCTTCAATCAACTACATCTCCATGATTTTTCTTCATAATTCTACATGTATTTTCAAATTCCTGGCACCTCTACATGGAAATAACTGTTTCTAATTTAGGCACAAAGCCAGCAATTTTGAGGGGAGGGCCATAGTCAGTTCCATTGACTGCTCACTCTCCCAGTACTCAGATATTTTACTTTATCAACCCCAAAGGAATGAGGGACAAGTTTGAAAAATTGCAGGATTTGAACTTAGAACCTAGCAATAAAAAAAGAAATACATTTTTATCGTTACAATGATTCTGATTGCTTGTCTGCAATAAAACATACAACAGCTAAAGACCAATCATTAATAATTGTGTTGAACCCATTACCTACCAGTGACCTCATATGAGATCACTTAAAAATTACAAATTTCGTAATTATCTGTCAATATTTATACATATCTAACCTTTTTGCTATATCTACTAGGTATATTTCTCTGATATTCAAATGAGGTTTGCTAATTTTTCATCCAATATCTCGCTTATTTCTATTTAAAATGTTATTTTGAAATGTCATTTTGATCATTCCAGCGTGTTTCTAAGGCTGTTTTATGCTAGAAATCAAAGTTTCATAAAAAAAAATTCCAGTTAATAGAATTATGGGAGGTAATGGGTTAATAAGGCAGTGAGCTGGCAGATTCATTAGCATGTCGGGCAAAATGCTTGGTGGCATTTCATTCACTTTTACATTCTGAGTTCAAATTCCACTGAGGTTGAGTTTGCCTTTCATCCTTTCAGGGTTGATAAAACAAGTACTTGTTGAGTACTGTGGTGTTATAACTGACTAACCCACTTCCCTGGAACTTTTGGTCTTGTGCCAGATATTGAAATTAATATATCAAGATTACAATAAACCTGGCCTGTTTTTATTTGTATGTGTTGTAGTGAGTTCAAACTCTGCTGAGGTCCGGCTTTGCGTTTTGTCCTTACAGGGTCAATAAAATAAATACTAGTCAAGTACTGGAGTGATGTAATCAACTTAGCCTCTTCCCTGAAACTGTTGGCCTTGTGCCAAAATTTGAAGCCAGTATATCAAAGTTGTAATAACCTTGGCTTGTTTTCAATTGCATATGTAGTTGTGAGTTCAAATTTCTACTGAGGTCGGATTTGCCTTTCATCCTTTCGGGGTCAATAAAATAGGTATCAGTTGAACACTGGTGTCAATGTAATTGATTTATCCCCTCCCCCGAAATTCCTAACCTTGTGCTGAAATTTTAAATCAATATTTATGCTTCCAATGTGGTGAGTTAGCAGAATCATAAGGGCATTACAAAAAGGGCTTTGAGTATTTGTTCTAACGCTATATGTTCTGAGTTCAAATCCTGCCAAGGTCAACTTTGACTTTCATCTTTTCAAAGTTGATGAAATAAAGTACCAGTCAATTACTGGGGGGTTCGATGTAATCAATTAACCCCTCCCCTCTCAAAATTGCTGGCTTTTAACCTAAATTACAAGTCGTTATTGCTTGTGTCTTTGTGTTCTCCATTGCAAAAGAAATAACTAATAATAAATGCCAAGAAAGAAGACAAAAGAGAAGGAAAAAAATCAAGAACAAGAAGAAGGAAGAAAGATGATGATGATGATGATGATAAAGGAGAAGGAACAAAATGATGAAGAAAAGGAAGAATTAGAGTTTATAAGGATAGTAGATGGGAAGAAGGATGCACAAGGTGAAAACAGGTAAACATGAAGTAAAGGAAAAATTAGGATGACGACGATGATGATGATGAAGAAGATTAAGAAAGACCAAAATGAATAAAGGAGACAGGAAGGAAATGAAGAAGCTGTTAGTGAAGAGAAGTGTTGAAGGAGAAGATGAATAAGGCGAAACCAAGAAAGAAGAAGAAATGAGAGAATTAAGATGATTTTTATGATAAAGAAGATGAATTAGAAGAAAGAGGAGGAATAGAAGAAGAAGAACGAGGAGAAGAATGAGAAAAAAGAAAATGAAGGAGAAGAAGAAGAAGGGGAGAAGAAGAAGAAGAAGAAAACAGAAAATGAAGAAGGAGGAGGAAGAAGGAGGAGAGGAAGAAGAAAACAGAAAATGAAGGAGGAAGAAGAAAAATGAGAAAAAAGAAAATGAAGGAGGAGGAGGAAGAGGAGAGCGAGAAGAAGAAGAAAAAGAAAACAGAAAATGAAAGAGGAGGAGGAAGAAGAAGAAAACAGAAAATGAAGGAGGAGGAGGAAGAAGAAGGAAAAGAAGACCAGTGGTGCTGGTGGTAGGCAGGAAGAATTGAAAGAAGAGAAACGGAGAGGGTAACGATAAACAGAATTTAAGAAGGACAATAAAAAAAAAACATGCAAAAAAAGCTAGGGTGAGGGAAGGAAGGAAAAGTAGAAAGAAAGTAAATGAAGATGAAAAGAAAGAAAGAATGTGAATAAACATGACAGAGAAGAATAAATAAATAAAAAAAAGGCCTAAGAAGAAACAGTAAAAAACGAACAAACAAACAAAGCAACTAAGAATAATTAAAAGAAACAAAACAATAAACTAGTAAAAAATATTAAAAAAAACTTAGCAAGAAAGAGAACGGCAAGAAAGTAAATGAGGAATAATTCTTCTGTGACTACGGGCACTGGCACCAGCACCAGATAGATGTAAGAGTTAGGGGTGCAGTGGGAGGGTATATGCCATTTGTTATAACTTGGCTATTCCATCTTGTTCATCTATGCTAATGACATTCTCAAGGTGAGTAGATGATGAGTACGTATGTGTGTATGTGGTGTGTGTGTGTGCCCATACATATAGACATATATATATATGTACATATTTATGTGTGCATGAATGTCTATGTGTATGTATATATATATATCAGTATGTGTGTACGAACATGCACACACACACACACACACACACACACACACAGACATATATATATATATATACGTGTGTGTGTGTTTGTGTATGCATGTACATATATATATGTATATGTATATTTATATACATATCAAGAGGTGAGTATGAATAGGAAGAGTGACAGAGAGAGAGAGAGAAACAGACTGACAGATAGATATACATACATAATTATACATATATGCATACACATGCGCACATCCACAACCACACACATACACACACACACACATACACATAGGTACAAGCTTGGTTGTATGGTTAAATAGTTTGCTACACAACAACACGGTCTCAGGTTCAGTCCCATTGCGTAGCACCTTGACCAAATATCTTTTAGCATTGCTCCAGACCAAGTCCTTATGATTGGATCTGGTAGACAGAAACTGAAAGAAGCCTGTAGGTCTTATCCAATCTATATCACTCCACCATATATTTTTCTTGTTTTTAGTACCTTTCCCTTGCTTTAAACATAATGCCATCTAAGACTTCCTCAACAGGTCTCATCTAATCCATGTCTCTCTCCCATTTCATTTCACTTGTAAAATTTTGTATTTTTTCTTTCATTCTTGTCTACAGTTTTATTCATTTCATTTGCTCATTTACCTGTTTCGGTCATTTGACTGTGGCCATGCTGGAGCACTGCCTTTCATTGAAAAAATCAACCCCAGGACTTATTCATTGTAAGCCTAGTATTTATTCCATCAGTCACTTTTGCCGAACTGCTAATTTACAGGGATGTAAACACACCAACATCGGCTGTCAAGCGATGATGGAGGAACAAGCACAGACACATGCACAAATACACACACACACACATGCACACACTTATATAGGAGCACTCCATCGGTTACGACGACGAGGGTCCCAGCTGCTACGATCACCGGAATAGTTTGCTCGTGAAATTAACATGCAAGTGGCAGAGCATTCCATAAACATGTGTACCCTTAGCGTAGTTCTCAGGGAGATTCAGCGTGACACAGAATGTGACAAGACTGGCCCTTTGAAATACAGATACTACTCATTTTTGCCAGCTGAGTGGACTGGAGCAATGTGAAATAAAGTGTCTTGCTCAAGGACACAACGCGTCACCAGGAATTGAACTCAAAATCTTACAATTGTGAGCCAAATGCCCCAACCACTAGGCCACACGCTTTCACATATATAAGAATTTATGACGGGCTTCTTTCAGTTTCCGTCTACTAAATCCACTCACAAGGCTTTGGTCAGCCTGAGGCTGTAGTAGAAGACACTTGCCCAAGGTGTCACACAGTGGAACTGAACCCAGAACCATGTGGCTGGGAAGCAAGCTTCTTACCACACAGCTATTCTATTTATATTTATAATTATTTACTCTTATTTGTTATGAATATTTAATATAAGGACAATTGTAGCATTACCTCATTCCTTAACTGAAGTGGGCAAATAGCAAGACGGTTTCCCAAACCCAAGATTCTTAGTGAGACACCAGTTTATGTACAAATGTACCTAAAGTGACCCAGACCACAAAACTGATACAACACAATATGATGTACAGTATTGCACCCGTAAGGGACAGTCACAGGATGGGTCAAAACGATTGTTGTACACAACAAAGATTAATACTAAATCTGTCTTCTGTTTCCTTAATCAATTATTATGTCAAGGCCCGAATTAAGACCCATTGAGGCCCTAAGCACTTAAAATATTTTGGTGCCCCCAGAAAAGATTATGTAATTCAAAATATAAGCAATACCAAACCATAAAACAAATTTTTATTTTTCGCCAGGGGTGTAGCCAGCCCACTTATGCGTACCTTTCCTTCTTTGGACACTAAACTCCGCTTGCGAAGACCTGTTGAGGCAAGTGAAATCGAAATCGAGTTAAATTCGACGACTGGCACCCATGCCAACGTTTTCTCCTTCATTGGAAATGAAACTCAGCTTGCGAAGACTTATCGGGGCAAGCGAAAGCGAAATCGGGATGGCACCTGAGCCCAGTGTCGCCTTTCTGGCACTTGTGCCCACAACATGTGTAAGGACTTTCGAGCGAGATCATTGCCAGTGCCTCTGGACTGGCTCTTGTGTGGGTGGCACATAAAATACACCATTTTGAGCGTGGCTGTTGCTAGTATCGCCTGACTGGCTTTCGTGCGGGTGACACATAAAAGCACCTACTACACGTTAGAAAGGGCATCCAGCTGTAGAAACTCTGCCAAATCAGATTGGAGCCTGGTGTAGCTTTTGGGTTCCACCAGTCCTCAGTCAAATCGTCCAACCCATGCTAGCATGGAAAGCAGACGTTAAATGATGATGATGATGATGTGTTCTGAGGACGACATTCCAGGGGAGTAAATGGTGTAAAGTGGTGTAATCTTCTCATCAGGGAGGGAGGGAGAGTTTTGCTGCCCTGGTGGCTGTTTATTGAATTTTCCGTGTTGGCTGTGGGCGGGAGAAGGTTCACTCATCCATTTTTATATATATATATATATATATATGTATATGTATATATATGTGTATATAATTATGTATTATGTGTGAATTGTATAAATTATGTTATATACATATATATGTTGGCGTAGCATTGGAAGGGGCATCCAACTGTGGAAACTGTAACAGGGGTGAAGCACTGGAACCTGTTGTGTGCTGTCGGGCCATCCAGGTCGTGCCGGTGTGAAGGGTGAGTGTGGAATGGTGATGATGCACAGGCGCACACACACACCTATGTTCAGGGATCTTTTGTTCACACAGAACAGCTTTTGTCCGGCACGTTGCCATGTTGTTTACTGCTTCTCTCATGAAGCATGTTGATTTGTGCTGGGTTGTGTTAGAGATAATGAATGGAGGATACTTGTCGATTTGTTCTGTTCTGTTCTGAGTTAAAAATGAAACAAAACAGTAAGAGGGAAAATAATGTTTATTTTTGTATACTTCCACTTTATTTATATTTGAAAAGTTTCCTCCTACATTTTTGAATTACAAAGTCTTTGATCAGATCCTCAAAATTAATCTTAGGTAACACATCTGCATCTATACTTAGTAACAATAAAGGTATCCCAAATATTCTTTAAGCAAGTTTAGAGTGATTTCTTTTGTGCCGTGAACCATTTACCATTTCTGTGGTGCCCCCTCCTCCCCTTGATGCCCTAAGCACGTGCTTATTTTTGCTTAATGATTAATCCGCTGCTGATTATCTCAACTAACACTAAGGAATTCTTGAAGTTGATCCAATGGAAATATAATCCAACTGCAGACACCAGGTAGCGCTTTACTCAATACATCAACACACTAACTGACATATACCCCTTATTCCCCAAAATAACACACACACACTCACACACATACATACATAAACACATATGCATGTATGTATGTACGTGTGTATGTGTGTGTGTGTGTGTGTGTGTTTCCTTGCCATGAAATAAAGTGAGGGTAAATAATTGAGTGTCAGTTTCATACAAGTGGTATCTTTCACTTTTAGTCTTTCTTGAAAACATGTCCAGCTAAGGGGAAATATTAACCTACTTGAAAAACAACAAAAAAAAACTAAAAAGAAAACAGGAGAGTTTTGGTCACAGGAAGTGCAAAGAAAATCTGCCTCGACAAATTCTATCTGGCACGTACAAGCATGGAAATGATGCTGATGATGATGAGGAGGAGGTGGAGGATGATAAGGATGATGATGATGATACACACACACACACACACACACACACACACACACACACACACATATATATATATATATGTATACAGTGGGCTGATATCTTAATGTAGCCTTAAAAAGGGGAAATTTTCACAGTTCTCAGTATATCATTTCCTATGCACCTGCAGGGCTAAGTGCACTTAATAATTACCTATTTATCTATCTATCTATCTATCTATCTATCTATCTATCTATCTATCTATCTGTTTGTCTGTCTGTTTGTCTGTCTATCTATCTATCTGCCTGTCTGTCTGTCTGTCTCTCACTCTCTGTATGTCTGTCTGTCTGTCTCACTGTCTCACTGTTTGTCTCTCTCTGTCTCTGTCTGTCTCTCCATTTCTGTCTCTGTCTGTCTCTCCATTTCTGTCTCTGTCACTCTCTTTCTGTATCTATCTATCTACCTACCTACCTACCTACCTATCTATCTATCTATGTATCTATCTATCTATCTATCTATCTATCTATCTATCTATCTATCTATCTATCTATCTATCTTTCTGTGTCTGTCACTCCCTCTATCTCTGTTTATCTATCTATCTACTTACTTATACTATACAAAATCAGTGAAAAATACAGAGATATCACATTAATTCTTTTTTCTTCATTTCCGTTTATTTCAATTCTGATTTTTCATCAACAGGTTTAACAAATTAGTGAATAATATATTCTCTTTCATTTTTATCAAATTGACCAGCATTCCTCTTGCATCCTTGGCAATTTTTTCCTATGATGCCTCTGTTAATTTTGTGGTTCTTCCGTGCCCTTAGATGTATTTTTATTTTTATTTTTAGTGAAGCAGGTGCTTATGTAGTACCCTAGTATATATATATATATATATATATATATATATATATATATATATATATGCATATATATATATATGCATATATATATATATATATATATATATATATATATATATATATATATACATATACATATAGCTAACTAGCCAGATAGATAGATAGATAGATAGATAGATAAGTAGATAGATAGATAGGTAGATAGATAGATAGACCTATATATTCATATATATCAATATCCATATATAGGTTATATACATTTATATAGTATAACAATATGCATATATATATTAAATACATGTGTGTGTGTGTGTGTGTGTGTGTGTTTATGCATGACAGAAGAAAATTACCAAATGTGTCACACAGTCACATTGAACTCACATAAACCTAATTACAATCCAGGCTTCTTAACCTGACAGCTAAGCTTGCCAACATACTTTGTATTGAAATAAGTGAACAGCATTCAAAGTTACCACATGCATATATGTCATTAGTGTAAAATATAACCTTCTTTATATATAAATATATAGCAACACTTTCATCCTAAAATGAACATCCAACACTCAATATATCTATCAGTATGTCGATTGGAGTGCCTCCTTATCTGTTTGTCTAAAAAATCAATCAATTAATCAACCAATCGTATAAATACATTGAATGAGACATTAAGATGAAGGACCAGTGACCACATGATCATAAGTTCATATGTTACTTTTACAGCCATTGATGCTGTTATAGCTTTGGCTCTTGGGCAGGGCATCGCGCATAATTCTTTATGTGTCAGAGTGTGATATTGACATATAAGTTCCTTCGGGTTCCTACTTAATAGTTGAAGGGGTCATGGAAAGAAGGGGGCCAAGCAGCAAAAAGAATAGTTTGCACACATGCACGTGCATCTACACACACACACACATCCACAGACACATAGCATTGTGCATATTAATACACATAGTACACGTTGACAAACACACACATACATGCATACATTTCTCTGTAGTAAGAAATTTGTTTCCCAACCTCATTGTTCTGAGTTCAGTACCTCTGAGTGGCATTTTGAGCAAATTTCTTCTACTACAGCCCCAAGGGTAACCAAAGCCATGAGAGTGGATTTTGTTGATAGAAACTGACAGAAGCTTATTTTATATACGAGGGTGAGTCAAAAATTAATGCCATTTTGTTTTAAGACAGGTATAATTACCAACACAGGAATATGTATCATACATTAAAATGAAGCTGGTCCTCTGTGGATTACATCCTTACTTCTCAACATAGTCACCGTTTCTCTCAATAGCAATGTTCCACCTTTGAATGAGAGCATGTGTCCTTGCCCTGTAAACTTCTGTTGACTATTCTTTGAGCCACTTCGTCACTACAGTTTTCGTTTCATCATCACTGGAATAATTTATCACCTTCAGACCATCATCTCTTCAGCCTCATGAAAGAGGGTTTGAGAGGCAAACATTATTCCAGTAATGAGGAAATAAAAACTGCAATGAAGAAATGGTTCAAAGAACGGTCAACAGAATTTTACAGGGCAAGGATACAGGCTCTCATTTGAAGGTAAAACATTGCTATTGAGAGAAATGGTGACTGTATTGAGAAGTAGGGATTTGACCCACAGAGGACCAGCTTAGTTTTGATGCATGATACATGTTCCTGTGTTGGTAATTATACCTGTCCTAAACAAAATAGCATTACTTTTTGACTCACCCTCGTATATATATATATATATATATATATATATATATATATATATATTCTTTTATTCTTGTACTTGTTTCAGTCATTTCACTGTGCCCATGCTGAATTACCAGCTTTCAAGTGTTTCTATGTTTCTTAGTCACAGAAATCGACTGCAGGACTCATTCTTTGTAAGCCTAGTACTCATTCTATCAGTCTTTTTTGCTGAACTGCTAAGTTATGGGGGACGTTAAAACACCAACATATCAATCATCAAGCAATGGTGTGGGGACAAACATAGAAACAAAGACACACACATCCATAAATAGATACGCATATATATATATATATATATATATATATATATAGACAAGCTTCTTTCAGTTTCCGCCAACCAAAATCACTCACAAGGTTTATAGTTGACTCGAAGCTATAGTAGATGACACTTGCACACTCGAACCCGGAACCATGTGGTTGGGAAGTAAGCTTCTTACCACACAATGTTTGTCTTAATAACTGACAAGATGCCGGAGCAGATTTCTGCCCCAACATCCAAAACTCTGAGTTTTATTATGGCAACCAACTAATTGTCACATATTGTATTATAGATAAATTCCTCTATTTACATAATATCGAGGTCTTATCATTCATTCTTTTGTTGTCATATCATTATTATTAATATATATATATATGTATATATATATATAAATACACACAGATAATAATGGTAGAAAATTTAGATAAGTTTTCATACCAGTGGCTAGCATGTGTAATAAAGTCAATAGAGAACATATTTTCATATATAATAGTGTATAAACAATTTATGGATTTATGCACGAAAGTGGTGACCTTTGACCTTTGGTTTGGGCTTTAACTGCCCTTTCTAGCATGTAAGGTGTCTTGTTAATGGTCACCTCTTCTGTGTATAAATATATAAATTGTTTATACACTATTATATATACAATTAAGACTCAGTTGAAATTAGGTAAAGTTGAAGCACCAAAATTAGTGTGGCATTATCCTTACAACTCAAAGTGAGGTGAATAAAATCGAAATAAGCAACAGGAAATCAGAGGTGAGGCAGTTTCTCTTTTCCAGTCTACATTGTAAAGCATGTCTTAGCTATGGGAAGATATTACCATGCTTGGAAACAGGTGATGGTTAGCAACAAGAAAGGCATAGAAAAATTTGCTTCAACAAATTCCATCTGACCCTTGCAAGCATGGAACAGAGGTTTTTAAATGATAATGATGACGATGGTGATGACAGTGATGATATGTTACCTTCACAGTATATTTATACACACACAGACATATACACATGTGTGTATGTCTATATATGCATACATAAGTGTATACATACATATATGTATGTGTGTGGGTGTATGAGTGCATAATAAACATCAAAAGATAAATCCATGTTAATTAAGAGCTCAATTAATACAGGTAATTAAACTCTAAAGCATTATTACATTGCAATAAATCCAAGGGGAACTGATTTGCATGTGTATACATAATCGGTTAAAATGATTTTTAAGAGCAACACACATTTATATATATGTGTGTGTGCACGCACACAAACATACATATATGTACATATTTATATATATATGCTTGTGTGTGTGTAAATATATATGTATGTATGTGTGTGTGTGTGTATGTGTGTATAGAGAGAGGTAGATATTTAGATAGCGATATTTACATAGGTATACATATATGTAGATATACATGCATGTACGTGTTTATGTGTTTATATAACAGATGTATATCATATCCATACGTGCATACATGCACGAAAGCTAAACCACTTAATTATGTTTGTGTATACATGCATGCATAAACCAAACACACACACACAGACACATGCTTACACAGAATCATTCACCTCCCATTTTGCACAAATATCCACTCATATCACACACACAGATATACACACACACATCCATGCATACATCTAAACATGTTTGTGTGCACACATATACATACATACATACATATGCGCATATCATTTCATATGCTTCACTGGCAATATATGTAAGGTGAGAAATGCAAGTGGAAAACTCTGGGGGAAACCAAATCCTAAAAAAAACTTGTTGAAACCAGGCAATCTGCCTGCCTCTATATAGCCACATAACTGGCTAGAAATAGCAACCAAATCTTCCGTAACTGTTTTCCTGTTCAAAGTTTGTCCTAAACAGCTATGCTTGGCTTTAAACTTTTATCTTACCCTTGTTTTATACCTTTGATTAATATTAGGCTTTTCCTTTCATAATTTCTTAGAGACTCTGGCAGTAGCAGGAAAAAAAAAAAACGGGAAAGTGTATCGTATACAATGCATAGAGGCCAATTAAATATTTCCTATGTATCACATATGATATACAAAGCAAGCAAAGAGTTATATCATTTTTTTTTCTTAAAGAATTACTCTTTTACTCTTTTACTTGTTTCAGTCATTTGACTGCGGCCATGCTGGAGCACCACCTTTAGTCGAACAAATCGACCCCAGGACTTATTCTTTGTAAGCCTAGTACTTATTCTATCGGTCTCTTTTTGCCGGACCGCTAAGTTACGGGTAAGTGTGGGATGCTTACAGCACCTAGGTTTCCCAAGCGGTCATCCATCTAGGCTCAATGTTGCTTAACTTCGGTGATCGGACGAGAACCGGTGCTAGTCATACATAGAGTATGTCAGAATGAAAGGGCTGACTAGCAACAACCAAGTTTCAATTCTTAGTTGCTTTCAAATATAACCTTCAGTTGTCTCCTTCTCAGTGCACTCTATAAAAGGCATCTCTGATACTCACCCATTGATGGATATTTCTATCAGCTAAATGATCTGCTGTGTATTCTGTCACAATTATATCTAAACATTAATGCATGGTTAAGAAGTGTGTGTTGTTAATGTATTAGTTTGGGGTTCAATTCCACAGTGTGGCACCTTGGGTAAATATCCTCTGCCCCAATGGTTCTTAAAATCACAAATACCATCTCCCATACCAACTTCCACCACCAAGTAGTGAATTATTTTTGCCCTTTACTTTTGTCTTATTAATTACATTTGTGTCCATAAAATTTATTTTCTTTGTCGTAATGTCAGACATGTTTAAAACGTTTGAAACTGTCAAATTTCATTAAATACAGGGTTGACCAAAAGTCACCTGACAGTAAATCAAAATCATTTAATTCTAAGATTTATTTATATTCAACAGTTGAATGAATTTAATAAAAGTATCTAAATATGAAAAATCATGAAAATTGCTCAAACTGAAGTCCTTCTTGAGTGACACATTTTTGCATTCAAGTCAATACAGAATTACAGATAGTATTTATGGAATTTTGATTTACTGTCAGGTAACTTTTGGCCAACCCTGTATAATAACTTAACTGCTCGCCCTTTCAACTCTTTGAAGCCTCTCCTCACCCACCATCCTTTCATTCTTTACAAGAAAAACTGTTCAACCAAAGCCTCAAGCTGACCAAAGTCATTTGAGCTGTATTTGACAGACAATAACTGTGTGGAAAACTATCGGTTGGGTTGTTCCTAGTTTAGAGTTGTGGATACAGTCTACAACCCTGTCTACGACCAAGTTCAGTGCCTTGGTCCCCTGTATCAGATTTCTCTCTATAACTCTTTAGCATTTAAACTGGCCATATCTGGCCTCAAATTTTCCACCTGTTTTAAATTCAAACTGGCCAGATCTTGCTTCGCACACCCACCTAACAATGTCATTGCAAAAAGATCAACAATCACATGATAGAAACCTCAAAGCTGTGAGATAAACCCGAATTAATTCAAATCAATGTGAATGAATATATATTACATTCGACTGAGCAATCTGAATGCTGAAGGGATAACAAGCAATCAGGTTAAGTCACCAGCCTAAGGATAAGTTTCTTCTGTCTTCTCATCAGCCTGGAGGCCTTTAAAAAGGTTGGAGCGTTACACTTTTTCCTTTGATTAAGATATTAAAAATATGAAATAAAAAAATGTATCATTTCATTTTGTTATTGAGTGTAGAGGTGGGGATATACATGTCGACTAATCTTTACATACATATGTATCAATGTTTTTTGCAGCTGTATATTTTGTTCATTACCATCTTCATCATCTCACCATCAAACAGCAGGGAAGATATAAGCAGTATGATATTTGCCAGATTGAAGTTTGACAACGTTTACATTTAATGGGATACTATGAAGTGGATGAGATCATTTCCGCATATTACTTCACTAACCTTGAATATGGAAAGAAAAATGAGGTAGTAAAAAGGAGAGAGAAAGAGAGAGAGAAAGGGGATGAGGGAGAGAGAAATAGGAAGAGAAAGAGAGAGAAACATGAAGAAGAAAACCATAGAGATGAAGGAGAATATAACATAATTTCGGTATCCAACTGCACAAACATGCACACATAAATATATTTGCACATGTTCCTATATAATAGGCATTATCATAAAGTTATTTATCAAAATATAATGGCAATAATTCAATGAGGAAACAATTAGCTAATGTGATTGATTCTAGGTTTATTGCTGCCCCTTAAAGGAGGAAATTCTGCAATTTCCCTCAAACAGTATTTTGAAATGTTCACTTCATTCACCTCTACACCCATCTCTAACCACCTGTCACTCCCCATTCACATTCTAACGATCTTATCCACCCATCCTTCTCAATTCTTTGTCTGTATTATGTCTTATAAATCACCTTTCTGCATTTTGTGAGTACAGTTCTGACACTTCGACACTACCATCATCGTTTTATTTCCTGCTATTCCCACCCATCCTTATAGAAAGAAGAGTAGCCTTGTATCTCCTCTGCAGCAAGATACTTGTTCCTGATCCTCCATCATACTTCAGTCTCTCAACACCTGGCATAAAACCACCTTCCTCTCCACTACAACCCTCTTAGTTGAAGGATCTTTTCTTTGCCTTGGGAATTACTTGGCAGCCCTACCAGTGCTTGTGTCACAAAAAGAACAGCCAGTACACTCTGTAGATTGATTAGCATTAGGAAGGGCAACCAGCCATAGAAACCATGATAAAGTAGACACGGGTGCTTGATACAGTCCTCTTGTCATACAGTTCATCTCATACCAGCTGGTGATGATGGTGATGAAAATGCTTAATGACTCATTTTTTATTTCTTTATTGCCCACAAGGGGCTAAACATAGAGGGAACAAACAAGGACAGACAAAGGGATTAAGTCAATTACCTTAACCCCAGTGCGTAACTGGTACTTAATTTATCGATCCCGAAAGGATGAAAGGCAAAGTCGACCTCAGCGGAATTTGAACTCAGAGCATAACAGCAGACGAAATACCACGAAGTATTTCACCCTGTGTGCTAACGTTTCTGCCAGCTCACCGCCTTAATGACTCATTTCTCTCTTATCAATATAAAGATACAGAACTTAGACATATGGCATGGCTATGTGGGTAAGAAGTTCACTTGTCAACCTCATAGTTTCAGGTTCAGTCCCATTATATGGTACTATGCGCGAAGATGTACTGCTATAGATCTTCTGTTAACTGAATCCACTGAAACTGAAAGAAGCCTGTTATGTGTGTGTGTGTGTGTGTTGATGGTTGCTTGCAAGCTTGTGTCTCTTTGTTTACAGATCATGTGGTAGTTGTACATAAGAGTCACTGTCATGCATGTAGTGCCCTTCATTTCCAGTCTTCTATAAAAGAAAAAAATATATATATATCTGGCCATGGGGAAATATGACCCTGTTTGGAAACAGGTGAGGGAGGGTTGGTGACACTAGGGAGATCAGGGCATAAAATGTCTGCCTCAATGAAATTCAGGGAAAAGTGAGAAATAATGATGATGATAATGATGATGTTGAGGTTCATGAGGGCAACAACATTGATGATGTTGGTGAGGATGACGGTGATCATGATGGCGATGACGATGATGACAACAGTGATAGTGACAATGATGTCAACAATGACAATGATGATGATGACAATGGTGACCTTGAGGATTATGAGGACAACAGTATCGATGATGTTGATGAGGATGATGGTGATGATAATTATGTTTATGATCATGATCATGATGGTGATGATGATGATGATGTGATGATAGTGAAGGGGATAATGATGATGACGATAACGATGACAATAACCATGAGACAAGGATGATGGTAGCAATGATGACAACATTGATGGTAATGAAGATGACAGTGGTGGTGGTGGTGGTGGTGGTGGTGGTAGTGGTTGTGGTGGTGGCGACGGCGGCGGCGGCTGCGATGGTGGTGGTGGTGGTGGTGGTGGTGGTGGTGCTGCTGCTGCTGCTGCTGCTGCTGACACAGACAGTGATCACGGCTGCAGCAGCAATGATGGCAGTGCCGATATTCATGATGACGATAAAGATGACAATAGGTCAACAATGATGATGATGATAAATAATTCAAATGTCAATAATTGTGCATCAACTACCAGATACTATAACTGCTTCCATGCAATATTATCATCATCATCATTATTATTATTATTATTTAAAATATAAAGGAAACTTAGAGCTTGTTCAAGCTTTCCATTTTATTGCTTTCTCCCCATAAAAATCATAATAATTTGAACACCCAAGAATTATTAACAACAGACATAATAGGATTATTTATTCATTTATATATATATTTATTTATTTATTTTCCAATGCAGTCTGTGAAAAATGGTATCAAGGGTCATAGGTTTCCACTGGATCAATCAATGGTTCAGTAAAGTTCTGATGGCGAGAGTAACCAGAAGGGATGGTCACTAGTGTTGTTCTTTTTCTTTGCCTTTGTTTTTCAGCTTCTTTTTGTCAATGGTTATACTCTTCGCTGATGTATATCAGTGAACAATATATCCATACATCTATACACATATGGATATGTGTGAATTAATACAAGTATATGTACATACATATATATATATGTGTGTGTGTGTGTGTCTGTTACTCTCTCTCTCTCTCTCTATATATATATATATATATATATATATATATATTTATATATATACATATGAATGTGTGTGTGAGTGTGTGCATGTATGTATATATATCATTCATCATTTTGAATCCAGGTTTTGTCTCCATTAACAGAGGTGGCCAGATCTACCTCAATGCCATAGCAACCACCCTCACACCATCTCGCCATCTTGCCTGGTTTTGGGCATCCTCCCTTCTCAAGCCAACCCTCTCGATCTCCTCCTCCGCATTTTCCTCAGTCTACCTCGCATTCGCTTGTCCATTTACCTCAAACTCTAGCACCATCTTCCGAACATGCTCCTCGTACCTCCACAATATATGCTCATACCACTGCACACCATTCACCCTTGCCAACCATTCCAATGATTCCTCCAACCCCATCATCCCCATCAAGTCCTCAGTCCTCCTCTTATCAAACAGCCTCACGCCACACATTTCTCTCACCATTGCTCCCTCAGTCCTTCTCAAAATTGCCATCTCTCTTACCCTTAAACACCATGTCGCACTCTCATACAACATATATATATATATATATATAGATATAGATAGATAGATAGATAGATAAACATTAGTGTGTGTGCGTGGTGTATATGTATGAAGGCAGATATTGCTGACAGAGTTCAGTGTGACTATACTAATATATATCACCTTGGGTAAGCGTCTTTAATTAAAGCATGAGGCTGACCAAAACCTGACAAGTGGATATGCCTACAGAAAATTGTTATCTATTTATCTATCTATCTATCTATCTATTTATTTAACTATCTGTTTGTCTGTCTGTCTATCTTTTATTTAAATATACACCCTTCATTTTTTAAGACTGTATTAAGTAATCTTTCAGAAAGACTTTCATATATATATGTATGTGTGTGTGTATAAATGTATGTGTATTTTTTCAATGTGTACATATAACACAGCAAAAATAAAAGAAATAGTTACCAGGGTAGCAAAAATTCACATAAGTGCCAAGGATGTGACAGCCTACTTATAAAGGTAGAAATTCCAGGGTTAAGTGAAATGTTTTCGTATAACATAGATCAATTAAGAAATGGGGTCAAACACAGGTGCTCACTTTGGCATGGTTTCGACTGCTCGATACCCTTCCTAATGCCAACCACTTTACAGTGGGGACCGGGTATGTTTTCATCCCACCAGCGCTAGTGAAGCCACCACATAGCTTGCAAGCCAACAAACCCAGTAAGGGAAGGTACTGCCTTCATATCATAGATGTAGGTTAAGATATGAGGGAAGAGGCTAGTGTAGAGCAGGTTCTTGTGGAGGAGCTACATAGCTATTCACATTTAGGATATATCGTCCAGCAGGGGAACACGTACGCCATTGAAACTGGGAAACCGGGCCCATGAGCCTGGCTAGGCTTTAAAAAGGCGCATTTATTTATTATTACATATGTATATATATATATATATATATATATATATATATATATATATATATATATATACCAATTCTTATTTTATGACGTGCATATACAGAATGTCCCAAAAGTAACTGATGGATTTCAATTTTTAATAACTTCCTTAACATTACAAATAAATTTTGATACTATATAAGGGATATAATGGAAATTAATAGGCATGAGTCAAATTTTGCACCACTACTACATCAAATATGAAAAATGACATCGTTTAAATGGCAGTCATTTGCAGCCGTGCACCCCTGTGCACTTTCCAAAACTTGCACTATAACACCATCGAGAGTTTCAGACCCCACTTCTGTGATTTCTCTATTGATGTTCTCCTTCAGTTGCGCCAGGGTCTCTGGTTTGTTGATGTAAACCCTGTCTTTCAAGTATCCCCACAAGAAAAAATCCTGTCTAGTCAAGTCTGGGAAATGGGAAGGCCATTCAAAGTAGACCTCACACATGGTTCCAGTAAGGTGGGGCAACAATGCAGTTGCTACGGCAGTGTTTTGGAAAGAGAATAAACTCCCATTATGGCAATGTCAACTGGCCTTCACGTTCCCCAGACTTGACTAACCTGGCTGTTTCATTGTGGGGAGACCTGAAAGAGAGAGTTTATGTCAACAAACTGGAGACCCTGGTGCAACTGAAGGAAAACATCAATAGAGAAATCAGAGAAGTGCGGTCTGAAACTTTTGAGGGTGTTATGGTGCATGTTTTAGAAAGAGCTTGGGTGTGCAAAACCAAAAATGGCTGCCATTTAAGTGATGTCATTTTCCATATGTGATGTAGTGGCGTATTAATTTCCATTATGTCCTTTATATTGTATCAAATGTTCATGCATTTCTTTGGAAAGTTAAGGAATTTATTAAAAATTGAAACCCGTCAGTAAACTTTTGGGACACTCTGTATATAAATTACCCAACTCATACTAGCGTGGAAGACAGACATTAAGAGGATGAGGATGATGACGATAATGACGAGGATGCTGATGATTATATTTATATATATATATATATATATATATATATATATATATATATATAGACATGTATACCTTTGCCACTCTTATCTATTTCTCACTTTCACATTCCATTTCCCAGCACCTGTAGTAGTAGTAGTAGTAGTAGTAGTAGCAGCAGCAGCAGCAGCAGTAGTAGTAGTAGTAGTAGTAGTAGTAGTAGTTAATTCATTCATGTTTTATATCTTTATATCTTCTTTCATGTATGTTTTATTATACAAAATTTACTCTTCTGCTCATTTTTGCACACAAGTATGTAGGAATATTGTATAAAAATCAAAAACAGTTCATTATGCTACTTTAACCATTATTCGACGTGACACCCCCAGATCACCATAATAAGACATACCATATAGCTACTTAGTGTTAAAGCTTTTTATCATGTCACAGCTTCTATAACGCTAACAGTTTTGCTGTAGTTGTTGCTTTTGTTGGTGTTGTTGCTGTTATTATTACAGGTCCAAGTGTACAGAAAGATATTAATCCTAAAATAAAAATAAATAAACAAATAATTATATTAATAATATGAAATAAACAACAATATAAATAAATAAACAGATAAATAATAAACGACTAGAATCTTGAAAGCATTCTGTTTAGGAAGAGTAATTAAAAGCAAAAATAAATTCCTGAAATGTTTTAAGTTTTAAACCTTTCGTAGACATTCCTTGAATTTAAAGGGAAACATAAGAATTACAGAGAGAGACAGAGAGACAGAGAAAAGGGAAGAAGAGAAGGAATGTGAGAGAAAGAGAAAGGAGAAATGAGTGACAAGAACTTCACACTTTCTGAAAGCATATCCTTATGAAGCATAAGAAATGGTTCTTAAAATATCAAGCGTATCTTGTTTAGAAGTGACCAGAAAATTCGCAAGTGTTTCATCAGTGTCCCTCTTCATGTTTTGACCTCGTTCATTAGAAGCAGAATGTCTTGAATACTCATTAAAGCATACATGTATTTCATTATAGTAGCTAATCTGAGAATTCTCATAGAGATAGAGATAGAGTTGTGTGTGTGTGTGTATATATATATATATAGACACTCTTTTTACTCTTTTACTTGTTTCAGTCATTTGACAGCGGCCATGCTGGAGCACTGGAACTTATTCTTTGTAAGCCCAGTACTTATTCTATCGATCTCTTTTGCCGAACCGCTAAGTGACGGGAACATAAACACACCAGCTTCGGTTGTCAAGTAATGCTAGGGGGACAAACACAGACACACAAACATGCACACACACACATATATATATATACACACACCCACGACGGGCTTCTTTCAGTTTCTGTCCACCAAATCCACTCACAAGGCTTTGGTCGGCTCGAGGCTATAATAGAAGACACTTGCCCAAGATGCCACGCAGTGGGACTGAACCCGGAACCACGTGGTTGGTAAGCAAGCTACTTACCACACAGCCACTCCTGCGCCTATATATATATATATATATATATATATATATATATATATATATATGTGTATATATATATATATATATATATATATATATATATATATATGGGAGCACTCTGTCGGTTACAACAACAAGGGCCCCAGCTGATACGAACAACAGAACGGCTTGCTTGTGAAATTAACGTGCAAGTGGCTGAGCACTCCACAGACACATGCACCCTTAACGTAGTTATTAGGGAGATTCAGTGTGACACAGAGTGTGACAAGGCTGGCCTTTTGAGATGCAGGTACTACTCATTTTTGTCAGCTGAGTGAACTGGAGCAACATGAAATAAAGTGTTTTGCTCAAGGAGACAATGTGTCACTGGGAACTGAACTCACGACCTTACAATCGTGGGCCGAATTCCCTAACCACTGAGCCATGTGTCTATATGCATGTGTGTGTGTATGTATGTGTATGTATGTACGTATGTATATATATTCATATATATATATATATATATATATATATATATATATTGGTAATAGATAGATAACTTCATTGATTGATAGATTGATTGACTGATTGATAGATGGGTGGGTGATTGGTGGTTGTTGAAAAAAATTGATGGATGGAGAGATAAAAGGGATTTTCTTGCCATTTATGAAAAATCGCAATTTTAGCCATGTTCAATCTCAATCATCTTCAATCCAATGTAGCCCACATATTATCTCCCTCACCTCTTTCATCCCTCTCCCCTCCACTCCACCCCTCTTTCTCCCTCTCCTCTCTCTTTTTCTGTATACTCTCAATCTCTCTCACACACACACACACATATATTAGAAAATTATCATAAAACTAACTACTGAAATTTAACATTTCCAATGCATTTAATATGCATGTTTCAAGTGACTACATAACAAATTGTTACGTAATTATCATTCTCATCAGTCAGTTACAAATGAAATACATTAATAGAATCAGGTTTGCCTCTATATATAACAGTATAGGGAAAAAAGTAAAATCATGTTTTTATCTCATCAGATAAGTTTGCTTTTCCCTTCCAAAGAAGAATGCAAACTATTGATAAAATGCATTCCAGTCATGACCATCACGTTTTTCCTGTCTAAATTATGACACAGTTCTATATTTAAGAGATGAGGAATTATGTACATTATTTACATTATTTACAATTGAGGGATATTTGTCCTCATCTTGTTTGCTGTTAGCACAACATTTCAGCTGATATACTCTCCAGCCTTCATCAGGTGTCTTGGGGAATTTTCGAACCCGGGTTCTCATTCCTCAGGTATTTTTTTATGTTGGTGTTGTTGTTGTTATTCTTATTATTATTATTATTGATGGCACCTGTGACCAGCGTTACCTTCCTGGCACTTGTGCCAGTGGCATGTGTAAAGAAATTCGAGCGAGATCGTTGCCAGTGCCACTGGACTGGCTCCTGTGCAGGTGGCACATAAAATACACCATTTTGAGCATGGCCGTTGCCAGTACCGCCTGACTGGCCTTCGTGCCGGTGGCACGTAAAAGCACCTACAACACTCTTGGAGTGGCTGGCGTTAGGAAGGGCATCCAGCTGTAGAAACTCTGCCAAATCAGATTGGAGCCTGGTGTAGGCATCTGGTTCACCAGTCCTCAATCAAATCGTCCAACCCATGCTAGCATGGAAAGCAGACGTTAAACGATGATGATTATTATTATTATTATTATTATTATTATTCTACTAGCTCCAAGATTCCAAGTTCAATTTCAAGCAGTGACCTGAATAATAATAATAATAATAATAATAATAATAATAATAATAATAACAACAACAACAACAGCAACATCGAAAAATACCTTAGGAATGAGAACCCAGGTTCAAAATTTCCCCAAGAGACCTGATGAAGGCTGGAGGTATATCAGCCGAAACGTTGTGTTAACAACAAACAAGATGAGGACAAATATCCGTCAATTGTAAATAATGTAAATAATCTAAATTATGACATCCAATGTGTTTATGTTTTTCAATGATTAAAAAGTAAATTTGAGGAGTATATAGCTGTCATTTCTAACATGTCCATTGTCTTTATATAGACTCCCATATTGACACAAATTTCTATACATTCTTGTTAGATATGTATGTGTGCAAGTTAAAATAATGTTTCTCTTTTCAACAAATGGATTACAATAAATATCCTTTCATTACTGGTATCAATGAGTGTCTCAATAATCAATTCCTCTTGATCTATTGTCAATTATCAATTATTATCACTCTGTTATTGGAATCACATGAAAATTGATTAATAAAAAGTGATGACCATCTTCAGTCGATCCAGATAGTATCAAACATTTTAAGTGACCTCACCGCCACCACCACCACCACCACTACCACTGCCATTACTGTTACTAATATTTTTGATTTTATGCAGTGAGAATTATTTTTTCCAGTTGCTACAAGTTTCTTTCTTTTAGAATGGATATTTGAATAACCAACTCAAAGAATGACATTTTTTTTTTTTTCGATTTGGACTCACTTTTATTGAATCAATGAATACAACCTCTTCTTTGTTTCTTTATTTTGCTTTTTTTAAAACGAATTTTTTTTTTTCTCCTTTTCTCCCCAAATTCACAAATTCTGCCATCAGTCCATCAATACTGTTCATTCGATGGCTTCTTTTTATAAAACAATAACTATCTTTATCAATTTAAAAAAAAAAAAAAAGATTACATTAATGTTTTCATCTCTAAGACTGTGTACTGCCGAAGTCTTGGAGGCAAATAATTCTTCCTTATACATCGGCACTTTCAAATCTCTAATGAAGCAAGTTCATTTAGTTCACTGTGTGTTATCCAGTGCAATTATGTAAAATTATTAATGAAATCATCATCTATTTACAAGTTGAAGACTCAGAAGCTATACAAATCCTAACAGATATTACCATTATTGGTGCTAGCGAAAGTGGATATAGAAGTTCAGCAATGAATAATCTTGTACTTCAAGTTAAATGGCATGAAGTATAGAGCACTGTAGGGTACTAAACAGAAATTTTTCTTGGCGATATACACATGATAGTAATAGCAATGACTGACATGATTAGTTCATTCACTTGGAAATGTTACCAATTTAAAAAAAAAAAAAAAATTAAAAGACGTCTCCTTCTTTCTTGTATTCAATACTTGGTGCAGGGTACTGCTCAAATATTGCTACATCTGAGTGGGTACCCAGTAAATTTCCTAATCTCTGTTATGGAAGTTCAGATAAAGCTAAGAAGATATCGTCCTCTCTGTGATTACAAGACATCTGTCTTATGTACTCTTTTACTCTTTTACTTGTTTCATTCATTTGACTGTGGCCATGCTGGAGCACCGCCTTTAGTCGAGCAAATCGACCCCAGGACTTATTCTTTGTTAGCCTAGTACTTATTCTATCGGTCTCTTTTGCCGAACTGCTAAGTTATGGGGATGTAAACATACAAGCATCGGTTGTCAAGCTGTGTTGGGGGGACAAACAAAGACACACAAACATATACACACACACATAAATATATATATAGATATATATACATATATACGACGGGCTTCTTTCAGTTTCCGTCTACCAAATCCAATCACAAGGCTTTGGTCGGCCTGAGGCTATAGTAGAAGACACTTGCCCAAGGTGCCACGCAGTGAGACTGAACCCGGAACCATGTGGTTGGTAAGCAAACTACTTACCACACAGCCACTCCTACGCCTATGTGGAAGTTATTCCTTAGTAAATATTAGGTTAGACAGTGGAGGTGTGTGGCTTAGTGGTTAGGGTGTTGGACTCATGATTGTAAGATTGTGGTTCCAATTCCTGGACCAGACGATGTGTTGTTTTCATGAGCAAAACACTTCATTCCATGTTGCTCCAGTTCACTCAGCTGTAGAAATGAGTACCACTAGTGAAGGCACGTCACTTACTGGTTAGGGTGTTGGACTCATGATTGTAAAATTGTGGTTCCAATTCCTGGACCAGACGATGTGTTGTTTTCTTAAGCAAAACACTTCATTCCATGTTGCTCCAGTTCACTCAGCTGTAGAAATGAGTACCACTAGTGAAGGCACGTCACTTACTGGTTAGGGTGTTGGATTCACAGCTGTAAGATTGTGGTTTCAATACCTGGACTGGGTGACCCATTGTGTTCTTGAGCAAGACACTTCATTTTACGTTGCTCCAGTCCACTCAGCTGTAGAAATGAGAGGGATGGGCTCTGCCAGGCTTTCTGGCCCTAGGTATGCTACATGACTGCAATGCTCCAATGACCCAGAAGGAATTAAGGGACTTCTCATTGTCATGTAACGCAGTGAACTGGCAGAATCATTGCTGCTCTGGACAAAATGCTTAGCTGA
The DNA here is from genome assembly GCF_046866305.1 of Octopus bimaculoides. Lineage (NCBI taxonomy): Eukaryota > Metazoa > Mollusca > Cephalopoda > Octopoda > Octopodidae > Octopus > Octopus bimaculoides. The sequence continues at coordinate 112,810,294 of NC_142931.1, forward strand.
ATTTTATCCATTTTTACATTCTGAGTTCAAATTCTGCCTAAGTTGATTTTGCCTTTCATCCTTTTGGGGTCGATAAAATAAGTACCAGTTGAGCACTGGAGTTGATGTAATCAACTTTCCCTTGAACTTGCTGGTCTTATACCAAAATTTGAAGCCAATAAATATAATATGAAATTAATAAGCCCTTCATAACATAGGAACAGGCACAGCTGTGAGGAAACAGAGATCACTTTGTAACTATGTGGTTTGGACAATTAAAACATAAAGGATAAAAATATGTATATATTGACTCAACCACATTAGAGCAGAATCTATGATCAAAGGCAATCCAATTATGGCTATCCTGTTTTTGCGCCTATCAGGGATGCCTATATTGTCTTGTTATGATGAATAAGTCATGACTTGAGAATGATTTGGTTGTTATTTCTAGCAGACTGTGTGTCTCCTCCTATTAAAATACCCTCACTGGATCCTGGAAATGTATTACAGATACGCTGGTGAATTAGTACACGTTTACACATTCATGCAAGACTGCACGCACACACACATACACACACACAAACACATACATGCATACACACACACAAACACACACACACATACACAAACACATACACATTCATACACACACACATGTACACAAATATTTTGATTTACATGTACAAAGACCCCTGTTTATACACACAGTAACTGATATACATTCTGAAATATATATACTCATTAGCACCTTCACAGACGATCAAATACAGCAATGCACCAACATACATTCTTTCATAAATACTCAAAATTATATGCATATATATTACCTTATATGCACCCACATATATACAATCTCTAAATACCTTTACACTCACAAATATATACATACATACACACACATACACACATGCATATGCACAGCAATCCCTAAATATTTGGTGGTGGTGGTGGTGGTGGCAGTGGCGGCGGTGGTGGTGGTCTTGGTGTGGGGGTAATGGTGGTGGTAGTGGTGATGGCGGGGTGGGGTGGGCTGGTGGGAGTGGGGTGGGCTGGTGGAGGTTGGTAATGGTGTTGGTGGTGGTAGTGGTGGCGCTGGTAATGGTTGTGGTGTTGGTATTGGTGGTGGCAGTTGTGGTAGTAATTGTGGTAGTGGTGTGGGGGGTAATAGTGGTGGCGGTGGTCTTGGTGTGGGGGTAATGATGGTGGTGGTGGTGTTAGTGGTGGTGGCAGTGGTGTGTGTGGAGTGTAATGCTGGTGGTAGAGGTCTTGGTGGTGGTGGTGGTAATGGTGGGGGTGATAATGGTAGCGGTAGTGATGGTGGTGGAGCTGGGGTAACACTACTATCTACTTGCTACTGCCAACACTCCTCATACCACCTCCACAATAACTGCCTCTACTATCACTAAATATACAGGTTTCAAATTTTGGCACAAGGCCAGCAGTTTCACTGGGAAGAAGCTAAGTCAGATAAATCAACCCCAGTGCTTAATTGGTATTTATTTTGTGTGTGCATGAACAAGGGAAGTATGTGAATGCTTTTATGTATGTATCAGCGTTCTTTCAGTAACAAACGATGATTGATGTTACATCTCAAAAGACAACCACTAGATAACATTGATAAGTGTATTAATTTGATTTACCATTCATATTTATATATAAAATACTACAATTAGCTGTTATTTTTGACGGCACAATTAATAATTGTGCTTGGCTCTAGAACAGAGGTTCCCAACCTGCGGTCCATGGACATCTGGTGGTCCACAAAAGTAGTACTGGGTGTCCGTGATTTAAATTCAAAATTTCATATAATCATAGGTGCAGGAGTGGCTGTGTGGTAAGTAGCTTGCTTACCAACCAAATGGCTCCAGGTTCAGTCCCACTGCATGGTACCTTGGGCAAGTGTCTTCTACTATACCTTCGGGCAGACCAAAGCCTTGTGAGTGGATTTGGTAGACGGAAACTGAAAGAAGCCTGTCGTATATATGTAAATATATATATGTGTGTATGTGTGTGTGTGTCTGTTTGTGTGTCTGTGTTTGTCTTCCTCGACATTGTTTGACAACCAATGGTAGTGTGTTGTGTTTATGTCCCTGTAGCTTAGCAGTTCGGCAAAAGCGACCGATAGAGTAAGTACTAGGCTTACAAAGAATAAGTCCTGGGGTCGATTTGCTCGACTAAAAGCAGTGCTCCAGCATGGCCGCAGTCAAATGACTGAAACAAATAAAAGAATATATATATAAGGATAAGCATATTAAAAGGGGTCTGTGGGAAAACTCATTTAAATAAAAGGGGTCTTTATTAGTGAAAAGGTTGGGAGCCACTGCACTGCAGCAATCATCACCGCCACCACCACCACCACAAACCACATCACCACTGCTGTCATCACCTATACCACCACCACTACCACCACCACCACCATCACCACAACCACTGATGTTATTAATTGTCAACATAAACAGCTGTCATCATCTTTATCATCACCATCATTACCACCGTCACCACCACCACCACCACCAACACTATTAAAACCACCAGCACCAACACCACCAACATCACCAAGACCACCACTACCACCACCACCACCACTACTTATATTACTATTTGCTACTCTATATCACCCCAGCTGTCAACACCTATACCAGTACTACTAACACTGTTAGCAAGAGACCCTCAGCATAGTTGTTTGAAATGTAAGAAATAGCAGCCAAATTTCTCTCAAATTATGCACCAACACCCTTAATCTTTTAGCATTCGGATTATTGTGTCGAATAGGTACTTGCTTCCCAACCACATGGTTCTTGGTTCAGTCACACTGCAGGGTATAGTAGAAGACACTTGCCCGAAGGTATAGTAGAAGACACTTGCCCAAGGTACCATGCAGTGGGACTGAACCTGGAGCCATTTGGTTGGTAAGCAAGCTACTTACCACACAGCTACTCCTGCACCTATGGTTATATGAAATTTTGAATTTAAATCACGGACACCCAGTACTACTTTTGTGGACCACCAGATGTCCATGGACCGCAGGTTGGGAACCTCTGTTCTAAAGCCAAGCACAATTATTAATTGTGCCGTCAAAAATAACAGCTAATTGTAGTATTTTATATATAAATATGAATGGTAAATCAAATTAATACACTTATCAATGTTATCTAGTAGTTGTCTTTTGAGATGTAACATCAATCATCGTTTGTTACTGAAAGAACGCTGATACATACATAAAAGCATTCACATACATCCCTTGTTCATGCACACACAAAATAAATACCAGTTAAGCACTGGGGTTGATTTATCTGACTTAGCTTCTCCCCAGTGAAACTGCTGGCCTTGTGCCAAAATTTGGACAAGTGAATTCTATAACCTAAGACTGACCAAAGCCTTGTGAGTGAATTTGGTAAACAGAAACAGAATTCTAGAACTGATGTGTATATACATGGAATGAGTGCTTACTTTTCTGGAATTTGTCAAATGTTGTATACATCTCTGATGAAACACCTGTAAGGGTCAAAAACCAATGAAGGCTGTTCATAATTTTTTCAGTCTTTGGAAAAATAGGTAAATATGTTTGTATATCTACTATGTAGGTTTACATTTATTGAGAATATTACAGATATTGGTTTTCAGATTTTGTCTCATGACCAGCAATTTAAGGGGAGGAGATGAGTTGATTATATCAACATTGTTGTTCAAATGATATATATTTTATCAACCCTGAAAGGATTAAAAGCAAAGTCAACCTCAGCAGAATTTGAACTCAGAACATAAAAGATACATGCAGTACTGAAAAGCATTTTGTCTGGCGTGCTAACTTTTCTACTCTAGGCACAAGGCTTGAAATTTTGGGGGAGGGCGCCAGTCGATTAGATCGACCCCAGTACACAACTAGTACTTAATTTATCGACCCCAAAAGGATGAAAGGCAAAGTCGACCTTAGCGGAATTTGAATTCAGAATGTGCTAATGTTTCTTATTTCTTTATTGCCCATAAGGGGCTAAACATAGAGGGGGCAAACAAGGACAGACAAAAGGATTTAGTTGATTATATCGACCCCAGTGTGTAACTGGTACTTATTTAATCGACCCTAAAGGGATGAAAGGCAAAGTCAACTTTGGCGGAATTTGAACTCAGAACGTAGTGGCAGATGAAATGCCGCTAAGCATTTCGCCCGGCGTGCTAATGTTTCTGCCAGCTCGCCATTTTAAGTATATTACAAATATTAAAAATTTGTAATTTTCATCAATAATTGTAAATTTTGAATAATTTTTTACTTAATAGCTTTCGTAATGATATTGGTTTTAAACTTTGGTAGAATGCCAGCAATTCCAGGGGGAAGGGTATGTTGATTACATCAGCGCCAGTGCTCTACTGGTATTTATTTTATTGAACTTAAAAGGATGACATGAAAAGTCGACTTCAGCAGAATTTGAACTCAGAACATAAGAATAGACGAAATGCCACTAAGCATTTTGCCTGGTGTGCTAACAATTCTGCCAGCTTGTTGCCTTAAGAATGTTACAGATATTATGGACTTACAATTTTTATCAATAATTGTAAAGTTTGTGCTAATTATGTATAGGGTGGTCCGAAAGTTTTGTCAACCCCTACCAAAAAGCAAAAAAACAATAGAGGAACAATATAATAATATCAAACACATGTACTGGTTTTAGTCTACAGTAATCCCTTGCCATATCGAAGTTCGCTCATTGTTGTTTATTAAAGCTTACATCAAATCCACTGTGGTGCTGTTTTGCATTTATAATAAAATAAATATATACAAATTATAAAAATAACAATAGCACTTAGAGTGCGAACCTCTGCTAAGGCAACACCAACATCATTTCAACAATTAGCCGGAGATAATTTTTAAAATGAGAATATCTGAAATAAACTCGATTGTTCTCACAAGCGAAAATACTAAATATGAACCCGACTGCTCTCAAAAGTTAAGTAAAAAAAGAAAAGGATATATAATCCAGAATCCTTTTCCAGTACTGGATCAATCCCGAAATCTAATCAGTTTGTGCCAGTCATGAGGACAAACATCCCTGAAAGTTTCATACAAATCCATCCAGCGGTTCTTGAGATATCTTGTCCACAAACAAACAAGCAAACAAACAAACATGGCTGAAGACAATATCTCTGCCTTTACTAAGGCAGAGCTAATAAAAAAACATATAGAGTAGTACAGTACTGTTTCTACAGATTTTCACCTATCGCGTTGGGGTCTTGGAATGCAATACCCACGATAGTCGAGAGATTACTGCATTCACTTTCATTGACACTGATCTTATCACACATTGAGAAGGTCTGTATGAACACCATCATTTTCGTGGCACAAAATGTTGTGACACTATGTCCTGTATAGTATATTACGAAGCTGTGTTTTGGTGACTGTTGCAAAGGCTGCTCAAACAGCATCCTCCAACTGCTGGGCATTCTGGTATCACTCTTGTTAAACACTCCCCTTGATAATAGAAAATTAAAACAATAGTCACAGGCATGTTTGTGTGGTAAGAAGCTTGCTTCCCAACCACAAGGTTCTGGGTTCAGTCCCACTGTGTGGCACCTTGGGAAAGTGTCTTCTACTATACCTCATGAGTGGATTTGGTAGACGGAAACTGAAAGAAGCTCATTGAATGTGTGTGTGTGTGTGTGTGTGTGTGTATATATACACAGAGTGTCCACAAAGTCTGCGTACATGGAGTAAATAAAATCATGACATAAACAATTAAATATAAGAAATAATAATTTCTTAAAGTATGTGTTAATTCCCATGTACCCAGACTTTGTGGACACCCTGTAATATATGTATGTATGTATGTATGTATGTATGTATGTGTGTATGTATGTCTGTCCCCCACCTACCATCACTTGGCAGCCGATGCTGGTGTGTTTACATTCCTGTGACTTAGCGGTTTGACAAAAGAGGCTGATAGAATAAGTACTAGGCTGACAAAGAATAAGTCCTGGGGTTGATTTGGTCGACTAAAGGTGGTGCTCAATATATATATATAAGGTGGGCTTCTTTCAGTTTCCATCTACGAAATTCACTTACAAAGCTCTGGTTGGCCTGAGGCTATAGTAGAAGACACTTGCTCACGGTGCCATGCAGTGGAACTGAACCTGGAACTATGAGGTCTGGAAGCAAGCTTCTTACCATACAGCCACACCTGTGCCTGTATATAGCAAAGTACTTTGTTCTCTTATCTAGTAATTCTGCCAATCTGCTACCTCTGCATGGGTAATTCATTTTATCAACCCCAGAAGGATAAAAGGTAAAGTTGTTCTTGATGAGATTTGAACCAAGAACATTAGGAGTTGAAACAAATGCTACAAAGCATTTTGATAGCTACTTTAGCAATTTTGCCAAGTTGTTGCATTACTTGATCATCATCCTTCCTCCATTCACACCATTGTCATCCTTGCTTCTACAAACCCTTCCAGCCTCATCGCTGCCTCTACTACTACTACTATTACTACTACTACCACTACCATGACCACGACAACCACAACCACCAGCACCACCATGACAATGACGACGACGACCACCACCACCACGACTACTACTACTACTACTATTACCAACACCAACGGCACGACCACCACCTCTACCAGAACCACTGTTACTACTACTATTACAACTACTATCACCAATACTACAACTTCCACAATCGTTGTACTACTGCCACCACCACCACTACTACTACTACTATTACTACTACTACTACTACTACTACTACTACTATTACTACTACTACTACCACTACTACTACTACTATCACCACCCCCACCAATATGACCACCACCAACGCCACAGCTATTGCCACCAATACTACCACTTCCACCACCACCATCACCATCACCCACCACCACTACTACCACTACCACCACTACTACTACTACTACTACTACTGTGGAGGAACCTTCATGCTGCTTGCTGTCTGACATTTAATACCTTCTGTAGGGCAAACTATTGTGTAATTCAATGCCAAGAAAACAGAAACTGTGGCAGCCTATATGAGAGAGAGAAAGGAAGAGAGAGAGAGAGAGAGAAAGGAAGAGAGAGAGAGAGAGAAAAGAAGAGAGACAGATGAGGGGAGGTGCTAGGCCCAACTAGCACAGTTACTCAGGTATCATGTTGTTGTTGTTTGTTTCGTTGTAGCCCAAGGTTAGCTCTGACTTATGACCAAAAGCATCTCAGTTATGACCACCCTGTCTTGCTCAGTGAGGTTCTAGGTTCATATTATGCAATGTGATCTCTTTTTCTAAACACTCCGAAGTCATGTTCTCAGAAACATTTGACTGCTACTTCTGGCAGATCGAGCGTCTATTATTCTTTTATTCTTTAGCCTTGTTTCAGTCATTTGACTGTGGCCTTGCTGTAGCACCACCTTGAAGGGGTTTTATTTGAAGTAATCAATGCCAGAACTTAATTCTTTGTAAGCCTAGTACTTATTCTGTCAGTCTCTTTTGCTGAACTGCTAAGTTACAGGGATGTAAACACACCAACATTGGTTGTCAAGCAATGGTGGGGGACAAGCACAATCACACACACATAGATATATGCATACATACATACATATATTCATATAAACATATATATATATGTGTATATATATATATATATATATATATATATATATATATATATACATATATATATATATATATGACGGGCTTCTTTCAGTTTCTGTCTACCAAATCCACTCACAAGGCTTTGGTTGGCTTGAGGTTATAGTAGAAGACACTTGCCTGAGGTGGGGAACAAACACAGACTCAAAGACACATGCACACACACCCAAACACACACACACACACAAACACACGTACACACATACACACACACATGCATATATATATATATGATGGGCTTTTTTCCGGTTCTATCAAGGAAATCCACCCACAAAGCTTTGGTTGGCCCAAAGGCATTAGAGAAGACACTTGCATGATGTGCCATACAGTGGGACTGAACCCAGAACCATGTGGTTGGGAAGCAAGCTTCTTACAACACAGCCATACCAGTACCTGTATCTGTATATTTCTTTGGCCCTTCTAGTGTAATGTGGAGTTATGTAATGAATTCTTTGAAGGGGTTCCAATATTGTCAAATTTAAAGACTTTGGTTTTTTTTTAGCCCCTTATGTTACCATAGCTTCCATGTGTGAACAGTACTTTGCAAGCATGTGGCTTTGGGTTTTGAGTTCAGTCCTACAGCAGAGCACCATAGGCAAATGTCTTCTACTTTAGCCCTGGACCAACCTGTAATGGACCAGCTTGCTAGATGGAAATTGCATGGAAGGCCATTGTGCATGTGTGTTTGGGTTTATGTATCACACCATTTATATTTATGCTCTTTTCTTTTTCCTTCTTCTTCTCATTCTGTCTTTAGTCGTCCAACTCCATAGTGTGGTGGGGTG
>NC_142931.1:112823689-112838689 GCF_046866305.1 Octopus bimaculoides
GTAACCATAAGAGCACCACAGCAAACCACAGCACATACCCAAGGCGCACAGAGCTGCGCTCGGTAGTGAAGTGAAAGCACGTTATAAAAATAAAACTACTGAACAATAATAATAATGATAATAATAATAGTTAGTATCTTCTGGCTTAAAATCAGAGACAGAAGGGTTTATCATAGCAGCCCAAGATCAATGCCTACATTTAAGGAGCTACCGGGCCAACATATTAAAGAATGGCAGTAGCCCAACATGTCATTATGTAAACAACATAATGAACCATTGATCGTGTTGTCTCCATGTGCAGTCTTCTTGCAACTACAGAGTATCTCAACAGGCATTATAGAGCAGCACAATATATTCACTGGGTAATTTGCAAAAGCTTGGATCTGCCCCATGATAAAATCTGGTGGGAACACAAACCACCTCCAGTGCTTGAAAATGACCACATCTCACTCCTCTGGCAGAAAGATAGATGTGAATAGGCCAGACATTATATTGAAGGACTTCAGACAAAAATCATGCCTTCTCATTGATATGACTGTCCCAATTAACATAAATGTATCTGTCAAGATCTACCAAAAACTAAGCAAGTATACAGATCTTGAAACAGAAATTAGCAAAATGTGGAACCTCAAGACTAAAACAATACCTGTTGTCATAGATGCCTTAGGAATGATAGCAAAAGTGGCTGATTCCTACCTAACTCAGATACCAGGAAACCCCCAAAATAATAGAAATTCAAAAGCTGGTGCCCATATCTGACATAAAATATTGTCCATGTAATCTCAAATTTTAAAACAAACTCATAATTTTCTTATATTTTCTTAAACATTCTCTAGAATAGTACTTTGTGCAAAAACCAAATATATGACACTGTAAGCATAACACCAACTTGAACTTCTAACTTGCTGTCTCTTAAGGTCTCTGAGTGAGACTTGGAGTCAACTTGTACAAATACAAAGCAAAAGTCAAACATATAATAATAATAATAATAATAATAATAATAATAATAATAATAATAATAATAATAGTAATAATAATAATAATAACCCTTTCTACTATTGGCACAAGGCCTGAAATTGGGTGGGAGGGGGTAAGTTGATTACATCTACCCCAGTACTCAACTAGTATTTAATTTTTCAACACTGAAAGGATGAAAGGCGAAGATGACCTCATCAGACCTTGAACTCAGAACGTAGCAACAGGAGAAACACCGCTAAAGATTTCACCTGGTGTAACGATTCTGCCAGTTCACTGCCTAAATAATAATAATAATAATAATAATAATAATAATAATAATAATAACAATAATAATTATCGTCATTGTTTAACGTCCGCTTTCTATGCTGGCATGAGTTGGACGGTTTGACAGAGGGCTGGCAAGCCAGAAGGCTGCACCGGGCTCCAATCTGATCTGGCAAAGTTTCTACAGCTGGATGCCCTTCCTAACACCAACCACTCCGAGAGTGTAGTGAGTACTTTTATGTGCCACTGGCAAGTTATAATAACAACAATAACAACAACAATAACAATAATAATAATAGTAATGAGTCGATTACATTGAACCCAGTGTTCAACTGGTACTTCTTTTATTGACTTTGAAAGGATGAAAGGCAAAGTCGACCTTGGTCGAATTTGAACTGAAAACATAGTGACTGGTGAAATACTACCAAGCATTTCGTCCAGCACGAATAAAAGATTTCTCTTTAAGGTACAAGGCCATCCACTTTGAAGGGTGGTTCAATCCTAGCAGTTAACTGTTACTTCATGTTTTGAACCCCTGAGGAATAAATGCTAAAGATGACTTCAGCAGAATACAAACTCAGAATGTAAAGGATTGTAACTAAATACCACATGGCATTTTGTCAACAATCCTTTCTTTATTGGTCATCAGGATCAATAATGTGGTTATTGAATTCATATTATAAGTCTTGGGGGTTACAAAAGTGTACACACATACACACACACACAGAGGCATATACATATGAAAAGATATGGTGTATAAAACATCGACAATATCATCAGTAATTACGAGCTCAATTAATGATAGGCCATTAAACTCCAACTCATTATAACATTACAGTAAAGTCAGGCAGAAATAGTTGGCTTTTATATGCATAATTGGTTCAGATGAGCCTTAAGTGCAATGTATGGAATATTTAGAATAAAAAGCAAAAAAGTATAAATTTCACAGATTTTTTTTATAATCTACTTACTTTCAACAGCTGTTTCTTTAGGAATTAACATGATTAATTCTGTAATTACATGTTTAAGATACATAATTAATTATGAACATAAATTAATTTAAATCAAAATTTATCCCAAATTATTGGGAATATTATGGACTGCTGTTGGTTTATATATCTATATATATCTATGTGTGTGTCTTTGTGTCTGTGTTTGACCACTGCTTGACAACCAGTGTTTGTGTGTTTATGTTCTCATAACTTAGCGGTTTAGAAAAAGAAGTGATAGAATAATCACCAGGCTTAAAAAAAAGAAAAGTTCTGTGATTGGATTTGTTTGACTAAAATTCTTCAGGGCGGTGCTCCAGTATGGCTGCAGTTTAATGAATGAAACAGGCAAAACAATAAGAAGATAAAAAAAAGATATATACATACTTACACATGCACACACACACACACACACACACACATGCACGTGCGTGCACACTCATACACAGGCACGTGCAAGCATACACACACACACACACATAATTATATATATATTCTATTCTACTTGTTTCAGTCATTTGACTGTGGCCATGCTGGAGCACTTCTTTGAAGGGTTTCTAGTCGAAAAAATTGACCCCAGGATTCTTTTTTTTTTGTGTACCTAATACTTATTCTATCAATCTCCTTTTGCTGAACCACTATCTTTGAATTTCTTCCATTTTGGGGTTTCCTGGTATCTGAGCTAGGTAGGAATCAGCTCCTTTTGCGATGATTCCTAGGGCATCTAGTTGTCAAGTGGTGATAGGAGGACTAACACAGACACAAAGACATACACACAAATATATATATATATATATATATATATATATATATATATATATATATATATATCTTCATCATCATCGTCGTCGTTTAACGTCCACTTTTCAGACGTTAAATGATGATGATGATGATATATTTCAAAACGCCTAGTTTAGAATAGAGGCAGCTGATGTAGCAAAAGTTCCATTAGTGGCTCATCTGTTTTCCTATGTGTTCGTTCGGTTGTCTGTAAACAAAGTCCGTTTTTGTGCCTTGTTTTCCTTTTTCTGATGTCCTGTACCCGGATATGCATCTATATATACATGTAGATGTAGGTATGTACATATATGTATGTATACATGCATACGCTCATATATCATTTGTATTATATATATATATATATATATACACGATGGGCTTCTTTCAATTTCTGTCTACTAAATCCACTCACAAGGATTTGGTCGGCCCAAGGATCTAGTAAAAGACAACTACCCAAGGTGCCACACAGTGGGACTGAACCATGAACGATATGGTCGGGAAGTAAGCTACTTACCACACAACTACAATGTATGTATGTATGTATATATTTATATATATATATATATATATATATATATATATATATATATATATATATATATATATATATATATATATATAATAGGCAGTGGAATGGTTAAAACATGTTATACATTAAAATAATACTAAGTCTGTTTAATAATTTTGTACGTAGGATAATACAAATAAATACATATAAGGATATCTACACAATTACATGGGTAAGAACCTACCACTGAGGTACTAATATACACCACGTATCACTGACCATCTTCCACTCTGGTCACCTTCTGCAAATTAGGTTCTCCAAATTTGCTCATGTACTGTTTGAGCTTTAGCTGAGCTGTAAAGGGCTCCACATTCTCTGAGCTATAATCTGCCAGCAAGCAATATATCCCTGATTTGTTATTTACCAACTATTTATCACTTATGAATACCTGGCACCCATCTTCCATCACCTTCTTAATTAGCACATTTTTTTTTTTTTTTTGATTTGGCATATTTTATGATCAGCGTTAGATTAATTAGGTTACAGTACGTTTTTGAAATCAGCACCAACTCCTGGCACACTGTCAGGATAGACAAAGATTTCTGAGAAACTTCCATTCTTTTTTTTTGCCTTTTCTCAGGGTTCACTCTGCACTTACTCTTTTACTCTTTTACTTGTTTCAGTCATTTGACTGTTGCCATGCTGGAGCACCGCCTTTTTAGTCGAGCAAATCGACCCCAGGACTTATTCTTTGTAAGCCTAGTACTTGTTCTCTCGGTCTCTTTTGCCGAACCACTAAGTTACGGGGACGTAAACACACCAGCATCGGTTGTCAAGCGATATTGGGGGGACAAACACAGACACACACACACACACACACACACACACACACACACACATATATTCATATATACGACAAGCTTCTTTCAGTTTCCGTCTACTAAATCCTCTCACACGGCTTTGGTCGGCCCGAGGCTATAATGGAAGACACATGCCCAAGGTGCCACGCAGTGGGACTGAACCCGGAACCATGTGGTTCGTAAGCAAGCTACTTACCACACAGCCACTCCTACACCTCTATTTGTTATTACTACTACTACTACTACTACTACTACTACTACTACTACTACTTTCTCACACTTCTTCAAACTCTGTTATCTATCATTGCAAAATGATGGCTTGCTATAACTGCACACACCTATGGCCAATCCTGTGTTGGAGGAGTAGACTCCTCAAAATATTTGGAACTGGTGACAACAAGGATAAGGCAATTGTTTGAGTTACAACTACCAAAGTCTAATTATGTCATTATTGCTCCTTCTAATGTTATCTGCATCCCTCTCTTGTTGCATGTCTTTTTTTTCTTTTTCTGTCTGGCAGAAAACCCACAGGTAGCTTTTACTGTCAAGTATGCAGTATCTAGGCTTTTATTCTGAATCATTGACATTCTATTCACTTCCTGACTGAGGTATTGCTATAGGATCAGTACTTTCTTAAGGCATGGGGCACATTGCGCAGTTACCTTGACAAATAATGAGTGTAAGAGGCTCAATTCTGATCTATGTATGCTGCAACTTAACATTAATAAGTAGTCGTGGAATACTCAGCAATTGCCCAATGTCATGATTTTCTAAAATCTTGCCCATATGATCAACAAAATCTGATCAATTACAACTTAGCATTGAATAGGTTCCAGCAATGATTTTTTTTTTATGCTCTTCCTTCTGAGCCTATCAACCAGTATAAATTCAGTATGTCATGAAACCTAGACGGTGAGCTTTGATATTCAGCAAAGAGAGCATATATAAGAGTTGACCAACAGAGACAGCAGACAGTACAAAGGTAATGAGCAGTTGGAGGATGAACACCACCAGAAGTCAGTTGCTGATGAGCAACTAACAACACTATCTGCTGCTACAATTACCACCAATAACAAAAACTCTCTCAACGTTTTGTTGTTCATAGTAACGGCAACTATCATTTCTTTTGTGTACAAAATGACTAAATTGTTGGTTTGTCGAAATCTCAACTGAATCCACTGTTCCTTTCCTTACAAAGTAAATACAATAGAGCCAGGTGCATTAATTTTCTGGGAACGGGGGCAAGGGTCCAGGAGCACAATTTTGGTGTATGTATTCAGTGGCTGGCTGTTGATAAATACCATAAGGTCCAGTGCACAGATTTTCCCGGGTGGGGGGGCTATAATACTGCTAACATGACCCTGAATGGAATAGCTTTGTAAATTTTAAAAGGTTATAAAGATGCAGATAATATACACCCTACTTGACCAAATGTTATTATCATTTTTAAATTGTTACACTAGATAATAACAGAGTCAATAATATATTTGCAATTTATTTTTTTGTGAATTATTTTTCTCGTAAATTATTTGTTCTGTATTGAAATTATTTTCACACTGGTGGCAGCCATGATTTAGGCAGAAACGAATCACTTGCAGTACAGATTTCATCATGACGAGTTGAGTGGGGTCTCTATCATGGTAATGCTTGCTGAGGAAGTTAGGCTACTATGCCAGTCCAGAAACTGGTCCATGTGAGTCCAAATTCTTGAATGTATGCTGAGAGATTGTCTTAGTCCATTTGCCTTCGTATGGTCGTTTTCTGTATTTATTATTAGTGCATTTTGGCGATTTAAATGTTTTGACTGTTATTTCCAGCAGGTAGACATACTTAGTATGTCTTTTGATTAATTTTAATCCTTCAGCTATATGTATATATCATCATCATCATCATCATCGTTTAACGTCTGCTTTCCATGCTAGCATGGGTTGGACGATTTGACTGAGGACTTGTGCAACTGGATGGCTACACCAGGCTCCAATCTAATTTGGCAGAGTTTCTACAGCTGGATGCCCTTCCTAACGCCAACCACTCAGAGAGTGTAGTGGGTGCTTTTACGTGTCACCCGCACGAAAACGGCCACGCTCGAAATGGTGTCTTTTATATGCCACCCGCACAAGAGCCAGTCCAGGGGCACTGGCAACGATCTCGCTCGAAAACCCTACAAGGCCAGTCAGGCGGTTCTGGCAACGGTCACGCTCAGGATGGTACATCTTATGTGCCACCCGCACAAG
Organism: Octopus bimaculoides; assembly: GCF_046866305.1. Lineage (NCBI taxonomy): Eukaryota > Metazoa > Mollusca > Cephalopoda > Octopoda > Octopodidae > Octopus > Octopus bimaculoides. The sequence continues at coordinate 112,830,303 of NC_142931.1, forward strand.
AGCCAGTCCAGGGGCACTGGCAACGATCTCACTTGGCTTGCCGGGTCTTCTCACGCACAGCACATTTCCAAAGGTCTCGGTCAGTAGTCATCGCCTCGGTGAGGCCCAATGTTCGAACGTCTTGCCTCACCACCTCAGCCCAGGTCTTCCTGGGCCTACCTCTTCCACGGGTTCCCTCAACTGTTAGGGAGTGGCACTTTTTCACGCAGCTATCCTCATTCATTCTCACCACATGTCCAAACCAGCGCAATCGTCTCTCTTGCACACCACTGCTGATGCTTCTTATGTTCAGCTTTTCTCTCAAGATACTTACACTCTGACGGGTATGCACATTTAACACTATATATATATATATATATATATATATATATATATATACATCAGTATTTTGATATATGTACAAACACACATTCACATATGTGCATATTTATATGCACATCGCTTGACAACCAACGTTGTTGTGTTTATGTCCCCATAACTTAGCAGTTCAGCAAAATAGACTGCTAAAATAAGTACTAGGCTTACAAAGAATAAGTCCTGCGGTCAATTTGTTTGACTAAAGGCAGTGCTCCAGCATGGCTATAGACAAATTACTGAAACAAGTAAAAGAATATATATGTATATATATATATATATATATATATGTATTCACACACACATACTTGTATGCATATGTATATGTGCATATAGCTATATGTGTATGTGTATATATATATAGACAGATGTAGATAATGAACCTGTATAAGGCAGTGAGCTGGCAAAATGGTTAGCATGCTTGACAAAATGCTAAGCAGCATTTCTTCCACCTTTACGTCACAAGTTCAAATTTTGCCAAGGCTGACTTTGCCTTCGATCCTTTTGGGGGTCAATAAAATAAGTAGCATTTGAACACCAGGGATGATGTGATTGACTAACCCCACCCCCATCCCTCTTTACCCAAACGTCAGTCTACGTACCTAGGTTAGAAAGAGTCATTATAGATCCAGATTCTGATAAATGCATTGCATTCCATATTTGACTTTCAAGTCTACTCCAAAGTGGTGAGGAACTGGCACAACCATCAGTACACTTCGTAATATTCTTAACAGCATTTTGTCTACCATTACGTTCTGAGTTCAAATTCCCCTGAAATCCACTTTGCTTTACATCCTTTCGGGGTCAATAAAATAAGTACCAGTTGAGCACAGGGCCCAATGCAATCGCCTTGCACCCTCCCCCACAATTGCTGGCCTTGTGTCAAAATTTAAAATCGGTATTAACTCCTACCTTTGTGTCACTTCTCACTTCTCTATATTTGTTGTTATAAGCTGATAACAGTTTTGTGTGAAGGCACGTGGATTCGAGGTTAGGACATTTGGCTCACGATCATTGTGTCCTTGAGCAAGACACTTAATTTCATGTTGCTCCATTCCACTCACCTGGCAAAAATGAGTAGCACCTGTATTTCAAAGGGTCAGCCTTGTCACACTCTGAGTCATGCTGAATCTCCTTGACAATTATGTTAAGGGCATGCATGCCGGTGGGATACTCAGTCACTTGCACATTAATTTCACGTTGCTCCATTCCACTCACCTGGCAAAAATGAGTAGTACCTGTATTTCAAAGGGTCAGCTTTGTCATAATCTGGTTCACGCTGAATCTCCCTGACATCTATGTTAAGGGTACGTGTGTCCGTGGAGTGCTCAGCCACTTGCACGTTAATTTCATGAGCAGGCTGTTCCATTGATTGGACCAACTGGAACCCTTGTCATCATAACTGACAGTGTGCCAGTATATATAGTTTTGTATAATGCTATTATGGAGCAGCTATGTTCAGCTATTGAGCAGCTAATGCTGCCTTCGTAAGGGCTTGTGTTGTCAGATAAAGGTGGGGCATTTGGTTATTTTTCAGGTTGTTAAAGTTGGTGTGGAGCATAATTTGGGAGGGGTTAGAGGATTTAAGGATTTGGGGTTTGTCTTTTAATTAAAAGGATAACATCAATTAATTGAAATTTTATAACTCAAAAATATGTAAGATACTAGTCCATGTGTGTGTGTGTGTGTGTGTGTGTGTGTGTGTGTGTGTGCATAATACACATGCACACACACACATATACATGTACATTTATACATATATATATATATAAATATATAATATATAATTGTATGTATATGAATATATATATGTACATATGTATACACATGTATATATACATATATATATATATGCAAATGCATATATATCATATACACACACAGACGTGCACACACCCACATACACACGCATGTATATGTACTATACAGAAAACTCCCTGAGGTATTTCTTGTTGCCCTATTGTATACATTACATTGCATACAAACATACTTACTTACTTACCTATATATGTATATGTATATATGTATGTACATATCATGTGTGTGTGTGTGTGTGTGTATGTGTGTGTGTGTAAAACAACAAAACTGGGTCAATATCTTAATTACTTCTATTGGTTGAATAAGTTCTTATAGCAGGGATTTCCTGCTGGAAACTAACTTCTAAAGGAGCCATATGTGAAAGTGAATGCTAGATCTGACATCCAAAAGACATAACGCTGTTTGATGAATGAAATTTGAACTAATAACTGCAGCTACCTTTGGGATCACTGTTTCCTTGATTGATCTCCTGTGTTGTATATGAAGTAACATGAGATAAAACCTTACTCCATTCCAGCCCTTATTCTATTTCTCTCTCTCTCTCTCTCACATGCATTCTCTTTCTTTCCCTCTTTGCCTCTCCATCTCTTGCTCTGTGTCACTCTTTCTCTTTCTTTCTGTCTGTATTTAAGAAGGAAAGGAAAGAGAAAAAGTATTCTACATCAACTGGGTCAGTATTTTGAGTTGGGCTAATTTTTTATATATCTGGCTATTTTGTATGTATGTTTGTGTATATGTATGTGTGTGTGTGTGTGTGTGCGTGCGTATACATACATGAGAGAGAAAGAGTGTTTGCGTGCGTGTGTGTGTGTGTGTGTGAACATGCATTTAACTGAGTCCATGCTGGAACACTGCCTTTAGTCAAACAAATCGACCCCAGGACTTATTCTTTGTAAGCCTAGTACTAATTCTATTGGTCTAGTGTTTGTGTGTGTGTGTGTGTGTGTGTGTGTGTGTGCATGTGTGTGCATGTGTGTGTGTGTGAAAGAGAGAGGAAGTGTGTGTGTGTGTGAGAGAGAGAAAGAGAGTGTGTTTGTGTATGTATATGTGTGTATGTATGTGTGTGCGTGTATGTATGTCTGTGTGTGAAAGAGAGAGGAAGAAGATGTGTATGTGTTAGAGAGAAAAAAGTCTATGTGGGATGTGGAGAAAGAAAGAGTGTGTGTGTGTGTGTGTACGCGCGTGCATGTGTGTGTGTGTGTGTGTGTGCGCGTGCATGTGTGTGTGTTTGAAAGTGAGGGGAAGAGTATGTTTGTGTTTGTATGTGTGTGTGTGCTTGTGAGTGAATGTATGTTTGTGTTTGTATGTGTGTGTGTGTGAATGTATGTGTGTGTGAATATGTCTGTGTGTGAGAATGTGTGTGCGAGAATGCGTCTGTGAGAATGTGAGTGTGTGCATGTGTGTGAGTGAGATTGTGTGTGTGCATGTGTGTGTGCATGTGTGTGTGCATGTGTGTGTGTGTGTGTGTGTGTGTGAGTGCATGTGTGTGTGTGCAATGGTATGTGTATGGGTGTGTGTATATGAAGGTGAAATACTCTGCCTTTGTTTCAATTAGTTTTTTAAAAGGAATGAAGAATTTTATAAAAGAACTGTCCTTATTAAGCTCATGTGATGGTGACGAGCTGCCAGAATCGTTAGCATGCTGGGCGAAATGCTTAGCAGTATTTCGTCTGCCGCTATGTTCTGAGTTCAAATTCCACCAAGGTCGACATTGCCTTTCATCCTTTTGGTGTTAATTAAATAAGTACCAGTTATGCATGTAATTGACCTAATCCTTTCCCACAAGCTGCCCTTGTGGCAAAAACTTGTAATCATTATTAAGCTCATGTTTGGTGGTGAGCTAGCAGATCTGTTACCATGCTGGACAAAACACTTAGCAATATTTCATCAGTCTTTATGTTCTCAGCTTAAGTTCCCCTAAGGTTGACTTTGCTTTTCATCCTTTTGGAGTCAATAAAATAAGTAGGAGTCAAGTACTGTGGTTGACGTAATTAACCTCTCCCTGCCCTCAGAAACTGCTGACCTTAAACCAAAATTTGAAATTATTAAGCTAGTGTTTAGAACATAAATCAACAGGAAATTTTGATGGAAAATTTCAATTTAGGAATTCCAATCATGTTTCATGGTTCGCTACCTCTACAGCTCCTTTATAGGATCCAGAGTCTCAAGACATCATCTAGAGAAACCACATCTAGTTTCAGCCCCTACACCTCTACCGTTTTTGATGTGGCAGGGCTCCCTCTTATGGAGGTGTCTTCAGCTCTAGTGTTTGTGTTTTTTTCTTTCTCCTTTTTTCTTTGGCCTTGTGTTCTTTGGTTTCTTTGATGCAGTGTCAATGAATGTCAGCGAGTGAATGACCATCCTGCCAAATTTCCCTTTAAATACTTGCTGGTAGGCTCCAGCAACCAGCACCAGCTAACTGTCACATGGCACTAGCTAAGCTTCAACTGACCAATGGAGAGGAAGTATGCATAGTTTTGGCCTGCGCTCTCTCTAAACCTACCTTCCAACAGCATCGTGTTAGTTTCGGTTCCAGCAGTCAGAGCTGACTAGCTGTTTGGTGGTACAAGCCTTCGAACTATCGGAGAGAAGGGTACACAATGAACATATGTATGTGTGTGTATATGTTTGTGTGTCTGTGTTTGTCCCCCCAACATCACTTGACAACCGATGCTGGTGTGTTTACATCGCCCGTAACTTAGCGGTTCGGCAAAAAGGGACCGATAGAATAAGTACTAGGCTTCCAAAGAATAAGTCCTGGGTTCGATTTGCTCGACTAAAGGCAGTGCTCCAGCATGACCACAGTCAAATGACTGAAACAAGTAAAAGAGTAATCATATGATCAAAATCTTGAAGCTGCCATGTAATGCATGATTAATTCAAAGTAATGTGAATAAATAAGCATTACATTTGACAGAGTAATCTGAATGCTAAAGGGTTAAAATAAGAAGTTTGTATCATAGAACCAAATGTACTCTTAGGTGGGTTGGTACCAAAATGGATAACTTTTTTTGTTTATCATATTTCTGTTGAAATACTCTTTTACTTGTTTCAGTCATTTGACTGTGGCCATGCCTTTAGTCGAGCAAATCGACCCCAGGACTTATTCTTTGTAAGCCTAGTACTTATTCTATCGGTCTCTTTTCGCCGAACTGCTAAGTTACGGGGATGTAAACACACCAGCATCGGTTGTCAAGCAATGTTGGGGGGACAAACACAGACACACAAACATATACACACACACACATATACATATATACATATATATGACAGGCTTCTTTCAGTTTCCATCTACCAAATCCACTCACAAGGCTTTGGTAGGCCCGAGGCTACAGTAGAAGACACTTGCCCAAGGTGCCACGTAGTGGGACTGAACCCAGAACCATGTGGTTGGTAAGCAAGCTACTTACCACACAGCTACTCCTATGCCTATTACATTACTTTTGTTTCAATTAATTTTGAAAAATAATGAAGAATTTAGTAAAATAAATTTATTATTATTAAGATAGTGTTTTGAACATAAAATGACATTAAATTTTGATGGAAGGTTATAATTTAAATCACTTTTAAACAGTGAATTTGTAACATAGAATGAGAGGCAGTCCTTGGCATGGTGGTATCAAAAGAGTTACACAGTCCTATGTTCAAAGCTATTTCGATTATGAAATTCTTGTCCTTTAAGGTTACCTAACATTATATTATATGATACAACCTTCACCATTGTTTCCCATGATGGTAAGGAACAAATTTAGGCAGATTAAGCTGCTATTTCTAGCAAGTTTTACAACCATGTAGTGCTTCTTTCAGTGACTAAGTATTTTAAGATGTTTCCAAAAAATATTTCTTTGAGGTGAAGAATATATTAAAAAAAAAATGATAAAATAAGTATATTTCTATAGAAATAATAGATTTTGAACCTTTTCTTCATATTTTATGCATTTCTCTACGCATATTGAAAGATAACAGCTTAGATTTAGCACACCAAATGCAAAATAAAAAACCAGTGCGGAGTAAAATATTTATAACTGTACCGAAATTCTATCAACAAGTTCTAAAATAAGAACTCTATCAGAAAACCTGAACTGATTGTCATCATTTAGAATTGCATGTATGGCTGTATAAGAGACAGAGTTTGTTTCCCAGCTCTGTGGTTCTGGGATTGATTCCACTGCCTTGTACATAGAGAAAAAGTCTCCTATGAGAGCTTTGCGTTGACCAATGTTTTGTGAGTAAAATTTGGAAGAAAAATGGTAAAATCTGTGTGGAAGTTTATTTATTTTGTAAAAACATGGCTGTGTGGAAAGAAGTTTGCTTACCAACCACCTGGTTTCAGGTTCAATCTCTCTGTGTGGTACCCTCAGCAAGCGTTTTCTACTTTAGCTTTGGGCCAGTTAAAGCCTTGGAGTGGATTTGGTAGACAGAAACTTAAGGTGGCGAGCTGGCAGAAACGTTAGCACGCCGGGCGAAATGCTTAGCGGTATTTCGTCTGCCGTTATGTTCTGAGTTCAAATGCCGCCGAGGTCGACTTTGCCTTTCATCCTTTCAGGGTCGATAAATTAAGTACCAGTTACGCACTGGGACCGATGTAATCGACTTAATCCCTTTGTCCTTGTGTATAGCCCCTTGTGGGCAGTAAAGAAATAAGAAACTGTGGGGAGCCTGTCATACACACACACACACACACACTTGTGTGTGTGCATGCACGTGTATGTGTGTATCTATGTGTGTGTGTGCGTGTGTATCTTGGGGTATGTGTTTATCCCCTACCACTGCTTGACAACTGCTGTTGGTCTGTTTGCATACCCATCACTTAGTGGTTTGACAGAGGAGACCAATAAAATAAGTACCAGGCTTAAAAAGAAAAATAAGTGCTGGGGTGGATTCTTTCAACTAAAATTCTTCAGCATGGCCACAGTCTCATGAATGAATCAGATGAAAGATATGTATTGATATATATATATATAAATATTAATATATGTATAGATGCAGATGTGACTGCCTGGTAAGAAACTTGCTTCCCAACCATATGGTCCCAGTTTCAGTCCCCCTGCATGGTATCATGGGCAAGTGTCTTCTACTATAGCATCGGGCCAACCAAAGCCTCGTGAGTGGATTTGGTAGACGGAAACTGAAAGAAACCTGTCGTATATATATATATATATATATATATATATATATATATATATATATATATACACAGACATATATATATGTATATGTATATATATGTGTGTGTGTGTGTGTGAATGTTTGTGTGTCTGTATTTGTCCCCACACTATTGCTTGACAACTGATGTTGGTGTGTTTAAGTCCTTGTAACTTAGCAGTTAGGTAAAAGTGGTTGATAGAATAAGTTCTAGGCTTACAAAGAATCAGTCCTGGGATCAATTTGTTTGGCTAAAGGTGGTGCTCCAGCATGACCACAGTCAAATGACAGAAACAAATAAAAGAATATGTATGTATGTATGTATGTATGTATGTATAAACAGTAAAGCGAGTAGCTACATCAAAGTGGCAGACGAATGTTACTACTAGTTTAACCCCAGGCAGATTCTCCTCCAGCTGGTTTTCGGTGCAAGCTCTGCACCCTTTAGTTTATCATTTAAGTATATATGAGCATGTCTAGATATGCAACTATATGCATGGGAATACATACATAAAGCAGAACATACAAATATGCACATATACATACATACATACATACATACAAACATACATACATGCATACATACATATGTACATACATACAAAAACACCCTGTTGTTGATATTGAAATTTCAATGAAGGAGTCTTCAATCTAGGTTAGAAACCGGTTCTTTCTCTAATGGCAACAAATTTTCAAATAAAATTGAGATTTTTATAACTATATAGGTTGCATATCCAATTTGGGCCACCAAGAGCTACAGATAAGTTCTGATCTTTGTGGATCTTAAAATGTCTCTTGAGGCCTCCGTTAGATTTGTAAACCTTCTGGCATACACTGCCTTGAAAAGTGGGCACAGACATATAGGCAGAATAAGTTGGTGGAGGTTCGTTTTCTATGGGTTCGCAAATACCAATATCCTTCATTGGAATTTCAACATCAACAACAGATGACGGTGATAACAACGTTGATGATGATGATAATGATGATGTTGATGATGATGATGATGATGATGATGATGACATGGATGATGATGATGATGATGACAACGATAATGATAACAACAACAACAA
>NC_142931.1:112843689-112853689 GCF_046866305.1 Octopus bimaculoides
TATATATATATATATATATGCACATAAATCGATTTGTAAAAATATGTATTATACATACGTAGGACTTGTTAGTGGGATTTTCTGTTTTTTTAATTGAGAAAAAATAGTGGGGACAAAAGATAGTTTGTCCCCTGTTCCTGAAAAAGTGGTGGGTACTTGTTCCTGGTATCTCCCTGAAACAAATCCCTTGTGCTGCACAAGGGATGCTGACTGAAAATCCCCATCAAAACTTCAACTAAGTGCATACATAACAAGACTGATGGTTATTTGAGACAGAAAAGAAAAATCATATACTGTCACAGAGGTTAATTGCCCTGCAGATGTAAGAACCTCTTCCAAAATCTGCAAGTGGAAGACTATCAATGGACCATTGTTTGGAAACTTGCAACTTCTCTACCTTGATTATTACAGTTTTCATTTTGTTGTTGTTGGCACTCCGTCACTTACGACGTCGGGGGTTCCAGTTGATCCGATCAACAGAACAGGCTGCTCGTGAAATTAACGTGCAAGTGGCTGAGCACTCCACAGACACGTGTACCCTTAACGTAGTTCTCGGGGATATTCAGCGTGACACAGTGTGACAAGGCTGACCCTTTGAATTACAGGCACAAGAGAAACAGGAAGAAAGAGTGAGAGAAATATGCGGTGAAAGTGTACAGCCGTGTTCGCCACCATCCCCTGCCGGAGCCTCGTGGAGCTTTAGGTGTTTTTGCTCAATAAACACTCACAACGCAATCTGGTGAAGCAAGGATTTTCAAGTGAAGAAAGAGACCAGCTGACATGAACTTTACAGATACAATCTGTAAGTGCAATAGCAAAATATAATAACAATATGCAAGACTTTGCTAACCCTTTAACATTTAGGTTTCTCTGTCCATTGTGTAGCTTATTTATAGATATTGCTTTGAATTAATCAGTCATTATCTTGTAACTTTGAGATTTCAATAATATGAATGCTTATTTTTAGAATGATATTGTAGGGTAGGTGTGAGAGGCTGGATCTGGCCACTATGAACATAAAACAGGTAGAATATTATAGCTGGATATGGCCAGTTTAAATGCTAAGGGTCAAGATATGTTAAAGGTCAAGATATGCTAAAGGTAAACTGTAACAATTATCTTGTTGTCTGGTACATAAATTAACAAGAAATTTTAATGGAGAGTTTTACTTGTTTCAGTCATTTGACTGCAGCCATGCTGGAGCATCACTTTTAATCGAACAATTCAACTCCAGGACTTATTCTTTGTAAGTCTAGTACTTATTCTATTGGTCTCTTTTGCTGAACCGCTAAGTTACAGGGATGTAAGCTCACCAACATCAGTTGTTAAGCGATGGTGGGGGACAAACACAAACACGCAAGCATATACACACTCACACACACACACACACATATACAACAAGCTTCTTTCAGTTTCTTTTATTTCTTTATTGCCCACAAGGGGCTAAACATAGAGGGGACAAACAAGGACAGACAACGGGATAAAGTCGATTAGATTGACCCCAGCCAGTGCGTAACTGGTACTTAATTTATCGACCCCAAAAGAATGAAAGGCAAAGTCGAACTCAGCGGAATTTGAACTCAGAGCGTAAAGGCAGACGAAATACTGCTAAGCATTTCGCCCTTCGTGCTAACGTTTCTGCCAGCCTGCCACCTAATTTCAATTTCTGTCTACTTTTCAGTTTCTGTTTACCAAATCCACTTACAAAGCTTTGGTCAGTCCAATGCTATAGTAGAAGACACTTGCCTAAGGTGCCATGCAGTGGGTCTGAACACAGAACCATGTGGTTGGTAAGTAAGCTACTTACCACACAGCCACTCCTGCACTTTAACATATATCCATTGAAATATACAATCTTTATTTCAATTATTTTGAAAATTACTTTGTTGCTAATAAGCTGGTTTTATTACATAAAATAACATGTAACTTTGATGGAAAGCTTAAATTCAAATCACTTTAAGCCTTTCATTCTCATATTTTTGCTGACATTCACAAACTTTGTTTCAATTAATTTTGAAAATAATGAAGAATATAGTTAAAATAACTTTGTCATTATCAAGCTGATGTTTGGAACATAAATTAACATGGTATTTTGATGGAAGGTTTTAATTTAGATGCCTTTAACCCTTTCATTGCCTTGTTGCTACCGATGTTTTGCAAACAACTTGTACATGCAAGTTCTACCAGTCAAAAGCTCCACATACCGGAAGCCATCAAGTGTATGTGCTCATCAGGAGAGAATGCACACCATTTTGGGGCCTTCCTCTCAATGGCATCATTACACACTGGCCTCCCACACTGATATGAGGCCCCGCTTGCTAGATCAGCTGGTTATCAAATAAAGCTCAATATTCTTCTAGCCATCGCACATCGTCTCTTTTTAACCTAATCCAGTGGCTAGCCTTTTCCACTGTAGCTTGGAAATCGTTCATGGTGGTATTCACTTTATGATGAGTTACGCCTAACAATATCAACAGTCGCCTCACACTGTGTTCAACGAAACATCTACATCTGACTTCGATTGGAAAAAGCTCCGTTTTCCAGCCTTTGGTTCAATTAATTTTGAAAATATTGAGGAATTTATTAAAACAACTTCAGCATTTTAAGATGTTGTGTAGGACTTAAATTAACATAAAAATTTGGTGGAAAGTTTTTAGATCCCTTTAACACTTTTGTTATCGTATTTCTGTTGAAATAAATTTAAATTAGTTTTGAAAATAAGGAAAAATGTAGTAAAATAACTTTGTCATAGTAATGCCAGTGTTTGGGATAGAAATTAACATGAAGTTTCAACTTAGATCACCTTAACCCTTTCGTTACCATATTTCTTATATAATGCATGATTTAGTTTAAAGGGTTAATTTTGAAAATAGTAAAGAATTTATCAAAATTAAGATGTGATTTGGTACATAAATTAACATGAAATTTTGTAGGAAAGCTTATATCACATTGACACTTTCGTTGCCATATTTCTCTTGAAATACACTGATTTTGTTTAAATTAATTTTTAAAATAATGAAGAATCTATTAAAATAATTTCATCATTATTAAGGTTGTAATCAGTGCATAAATTAACATGAAATTTTAATGGAAGATTTTATTTTCGATCACTTTAACACTTCTGTCAGCATATTTCTCTTCAAATACATTGATTTCATATAGATTAATTTTGATAATAATAAAGAATGTTTCAAAATAATTTCATCATTATTAAGATGTTAATTGTTACATAAACTTACATAAAATTTTAAAGGAGAATTTTTCGATCACTTTAGCACTTTTGTTACCATATTTTTCTAGAAATACACCGAATTTGCTTAAACTGACTTTTAAAATAATGAAGAATTTATCAAGATGTTATTTGTTACATAAATTAACATGAAATTTTAATTGAAGGTATTAAAATTCAAATCATTTTAAAACAGGAAAATTATTTCATAGAACCAGAAACAGCCGCAACTGAAATGGTTATTAAAAGGTTTAAAATAGTAGGAATGTGATTTGAGGGAGATTTGTCAGCTATTTCTCTTACTCTGAGTGACCCTGTAGACTCACTTCCACTGGCTTCTCACCCTGTTGCCTGTTGATGCACAAATGCGCACATCAGTTCCTTGCATGCTCACAGCTTCTATGCTATTGTCATAGAAACTGCGTGGAGTTTATGAATCTCTATGAAAATTTGTTTTTATTGTTGCTGCTGTAGCAGTTGTTGTTATTATTGTTATCATTACTATTATTGTTATTGTTCATAATAATTTCACCATCATCATCATTATCATCATCATCATCATCATCATATCTCCACCACCACCACCACTATCATCATCGTCATTTTTAGTATTTTTCTGATATCATCACCATCAACATTATAAATTATTATATTTATTATTGCATTTATTTATTCATTTATTTACCATCATCATTATCATTCTTGTTGTTCTTGTTGTTGTTGTTATCAACATTTTTTTTTTTGTTTTTTATAATGATAATTATTATTATTTAATTCAATTAAATTTCAAGAGTGTAAGCAAGTGCTTTCCATTGTTTCATGCTGTTTCCTTCACAGAAAAGAAGAGGTGGGGGAATAATAATAATAATAATAATAATAATAATAATAATAATAATAATAATAATAATAATAATAATAATAATAATAATAATAATAGAAAAGTAAATAAGAAAAATAATATATATATATATATATATATATATATATATATATATATATATATATATTGCATTGTCACTGCATGGCTGACTCCTCCTTCCTCCCTCCCCTATTATTATTATCATTATTATTATTATTATTATTATTATTATTTTTATTATTATTATTATTATTATTATCATTATTATTTTTGTTGTTATTCTTCTTCTTTTTCTTTTTCTTCTTCTTCTTCTCATTATTATTATTATTATTATTATTATTATTATTATTATTATTATTATTATTATTATTATTATTATTATCTCTTTACCTTTCTTATGTCGCTTTTACTTCCCTTCCTCCTTCCTTCCATGTTTTCCATCGCCACGTCCGCCCCTGCTTGCATGCCTCATGTCAATTTCCCCTGCTTTCTCTTCTCACTGCACACTTCTGTTCTCCGCTGCACTCCTCCCACCCTCCCTCCTTCTCATCATCATTCTTTCTCTCTATCTTTCTCTCTCTCTCCTTCTCCGCCTCTCCCATCAACCTACCCTCACCGACTTAACGTACAATACCACTTCACTAAGTGCACTGGTGCGGGCCTTAGGGGCAATGATAGTTTTATGTACTAAAGTGACTTCGACACTGCAAGAAAATCCTCTGCACTTTGCCACCACTACCACCACCACCGCTGCCACCACTCCCACCACCATGGCCCACCTCCCTCCCTCCCTCTCTAAACTAACCTTTAACCTTCACTGCTATTAAATAAATATGTAAATATATAAAGAAATAAATTAATGAACAAAATAAAAAAGGTTTTTAAAGAAAGAAAAAAAAAATCGAATTTAACACAAACACACTTATACTGACATACAAACGACATGGAAAACGTCTTGAGGAAGGAAGAAAATGCTACTACTACCACCACCACCACCACCACCACCACCACTACTACTACTACTACTACTACTACTACTACTACCACCACCACCACCACCACCACCACTACTACTACTACTACTACTACTACCACTACTACTGATGCTGCCACTGCTGCTACTACTACTACTGCTGCTGCTGATGTTGCTACTGCTGCTACTACTACTACTACTACTACTACTACTAATAATAATACCACTACTATTACTACGACTACTACAACTACTACAACAACAACGACTACTATCATTGTTAATACTTTTATGACTGCTATTGCTACAACTGCTGCTGCTACTACTACTACTACTACTACTACTACTACTACTACTACTACTATTACTGATGTTCCTACAACAATTTGTGCCACCAAAGTTGCTACTGATGTTGTTACTGTTATTGTTGCCATTGTACTTGTTGTTGATGTTGATGTTGTTGTTGTTGTTCATGCTGTTCATACTGTGAGTTTTACTGCTTCCATTGATGCTGATGTTGATGATGTTCTTGAATTGAACCAGGTTCTGCTATTGCACATCCAAACTGTGACGGAATCAAAAACCAACCTGACTTTTTATCACCGACATCTCCATTGGTTACACAATACAATGCAAATCCTGCTGCCGCCAACACCACCACCACCATCAACGCAACCACCACCAATGCAACCACCATCAACACTATCAACATTACCACCACCAACAACACCAACATCAACATGACCACCATCGCCGCCGTCACCATCAACACCACCACTGCCATCAGTGAACCACCATCAATATCAACACCACTACCACCACCACCAACAACATCAACACCATTACCACCACCATCAACATCAACACCACCACTACCATCACCACCACAAACATCAACACCACTGCCACCACCAGCATCAACACTACCACCACCACCACCATCAACATCAACACCACTACCACCACCACCAACAACATCAACACCACCACTACCATCACCACCACAAACATCAACACCACTGCCACCACCAGCATCAACACTACCACCACCACCACCATCAACATCAACACCACTACCACCACCACCAACAACATCAACACCACCACTACCATCACCACCACAAACATCAACACCACTGCCACCACCAGCATCAACACTACCACCACCACCACCATCAACATCAACACCACTACCACCACCACCAACAACATCAACACCACCACTACCATCACCACCACAAACATCAACACCACTGCCACCACCAGCATCAACACTACCACCACCACCACCATCAACATCAACACCATTACCACCACCACCATCAACATCAACACCACCATTACCACCACCGCCATCACCAACATCAACATGACTGCCATCAACACCACCACTACCACCATCAGCACCACCATCATCAGCACCACCATCAACACCACCACTATCAACACCAGCACCAACACCACCATCCACATCCTTGCCACCATCATCACTACCGCTATTAGCTGCACTGTCATCATCATCATCATCACCACCACCATCACCCTTAGCGCTTCTATGGATTCACTGACCCACAAAAATTAGCAACCAATTTCTTGCAAATCATAGTGGACCTCTTTGAAAACATAAATGACATAAGTGGTTTAAAAAGGTTCCCAGACTAATTATGTTTAATAGAAAAAAAAAGTAACTTATTTACCTAAGTTTTAACATCATCTCCTTTGAAATAGTCACCTTGCACAGCAATACACTGGTCCCAGCATCCCTGCCACTTTTGGAATCTGGTTTAGAAGTCGTTTTCTGTAAGTTGCTCTGGATCTCAGCAATGGTTTTAAAACAGTGACTTTTGAGCTGCATTTTCATCTTGGGGAAGAGAAGGAAGTCTGCAGGTGCTGAATTTGGTAAATAAGGTGGGTGTGGAAGCAATACCATGTTGTTTTTGGTGAGAAACTCGTGATTGAGGTGAGCTTGGTGACAGGGTACATTATCACTGTGAAGAATCCAATTTTTTGCTCTCCACAGATCCAGTCGCTTTTGCCGAATGTCCACCCACCACTCCAAAAACAAAAAGAAAGCACTTCAAAATGTCACAGTAGAACTCACGACTGCTTCTCTGGATCTGGAGGACAAATTCTCGATGCACAATACCGCATTTCCATGGGTGCCACTCATGGCAGGTCTTCCAGATCATTCATTGTCTTCCAGGGACATTCTTCTGCCTTTGAAGTGTCTGTGCAACTCAAAACATTGCTGAGTATTCCACTGATACATGTACATTTGTGTAATTTCCAAGCAGAATCAGTGTGACACAGTGTGTGACAGTGCCAGCCCTTTAAATTACAGGTTCAATCCATCTGAATGGCTTGTAAACAGTTTCGCTCAAGTTGATTCCAGTCATGTTACATTTCACACTTTGAGATATCAGGAAATCGACTAATTTTTAATCTAATTTCTTAAGATGGAAAACTTGTATGAAATATATTAAAATACGTTGTATTGTTTAGCAATTACTACAAGTTACAAAAGTGGAGGTGCGTGGCCTAGTGGTTAGGGTGTCAGCACCATGATTGTAAGATTGTGATTTCGATTCCTGGACTGGGCAACGTGTTGTGTTCTTGAGCAAAACACTTTATTTCACGTTGCTCCAGTCCACTCAGGTGACAAAAATGAGTAACGCTGCGATGGACTTGCGTTCCATCCAACTGGGGAACACATACACCATAGAAACCAGGAAACCAGGCCCATGAACCTCCCTAGGCTTTAAAAGGGTGCATTTATTTTATTAATTACAAGTTACAAAATACAGTATCAAGAAAGCCCTTATTAATATCAACAGAAAATTTCATTGCAACTTCATGTACAAAATTCTATATTGTAAAATACCCTCACTTTACCTTCAAGGACCACATGTAAAATTTCCTAGTAAAACCATCCAGTGGGCATATAGACTTACTGAAATTGGATATCAATACAATATTTAAGAAGATTTTTAATAAGATTATTTCAAAGATCAGAGTGGTTTGATTCCTGCAGTTCAACACTAAGAACTACTAAGGTTCTATCGTCAAACCACTAATCATCAAAATATTCAACCTAATAATAACAAGAGCACTCAGAGAGCACAAACCTCTGCCACGGCAACATCAACATCCTCTCAACGATTAAACAGAGATGATTTTTAAAATGAGAATATCTGAAATAAACTCAACAGCTCTTACAAATGAGAATACTAAAAATGAATTCGACTACTCTCAAAAATTAAGCAAAAAAAAGCGGCAAAATAATCCAGAATCCTTGTCTAGGACACAATCGATCCCAAAATCTAATCAGTTTGTGCCAGTCATGAGGCCAAACATTCCTGAAAGTTTCATTCGAATCAATCCAGCAATTCTTGAGATATCTTGTCCACGAATGAACAAACAAACAAACAAACAAAGGTGACTGAAACAATACCTCTATCTTCGCTAAGGCAGAGGTAATAACAAAGATTTTTTTCAGGAAAAAGACCTTGATATTGTTCAATATGCATAGAAAGTAATGATATATTATGATAAATTTACCTGAAGAGATAAAATCTCTAATTCCATTTATTACGAACATGGAAGCATATAATTCAACAGAGCTCAGGCTCTTTTATTCTTTTATTCTTCTACTTGTTTAAGTCATTTAACTATGGCCATGCTAGAGCACCGCATTGAATAGTGTTTTTGCTGAATAAATCGATCTCAAGACTTATTCTTTGTAAGCTTAGTACTTATTCTATTGGTTACTTTTACTGCACTGCTAAACTACAGGGATATAAACACACCAACATTGGTTGTCAAGTGATTGTTGGGTGACAAATACACACGCACACGCACACACACATATACATTGCTCCAGTTCACTCAGCTGTTGCAATGTCACTGGTGCCAAGCTGCATCAGCTTTTGCCCTTCCCTTAGATAACATCAGTGGCATGGAGCAGGGTGGTTGGTATGCATGGATGACTGGTAGCCTTCTAAAAACAACCTTACCTGGACTTGTACCTTGGAGAAGAACTTTCTAAGTGCAATCCTATAGTCATTTATGACCAAAGGGGATCCTTACACTATTATCCTTGTGTGGTTTATAACAGATTTCAGACCACCAGTATCCAAAAAGTTGGTGCTGTATTGGATTAATCACAGCTTATTGTTACCAGTAGCTGATTTCTATTGAACAGCGATGGAAATGGTCATGTTTTGAGAATATTCCAGAAGAAAAGAGAAGGAAAAAGAAAAAGGACAGAATAGTCATTGCTGTGTACCATTCACTGTATACCTATTCAGAATCAAACCGAGAGATAAAGAATAACAAAACAACAGCAATAAGAACAACAACATCCTATGAATATATCGATGTAAGAGGCTTTTCCATGAGAGTTTTAGTTTGGCACAAGCTATACTCTCTTTTCTACTCTTTTACTTGTTTCAGTCATTTGACTGCGACCATGCTGGAGCACCACCTTTATAGTCGAGCAAATCGACCCCAGGTCTTATTCTTTGTAAGCCTAGTACTTATCCTATCGGTCTCTTTTTGCTGAATCGCTAAGTTACGGAGACGTAAACACACCAGCATCGGTTGTCAAGGAATGCTGGGGGGACAAACACAGGCACACAAACATATACACACACATACATATATACATATGTAAGGCGGGGAGCTGGCAGAAACGTTAGCACGCCGGGCAAAATGCTTAGCGGTATTTCGGCTGCCGCTACGTTCTGAGTTCAAATTCCGCCGAGGTCGACTTTGCCTTTCATCCTTTCGGGGTTGATTAAATAAGTACCAATTATGCACTGGGGTCGATGTAATCGACTTAATCCGTTTGTCTGTCCTTGTTTGTCCCCTCTGTGTGTAGCCCCTTGTGGGTAGTAAAGAAATAACATACACACATGTATATATATATACATATATACGA
>NC_142931.1:112868689-112881189 GCF_046866305.1 Octopus bimaculoides
TGAGAGGAGAGAAAAGGAATGTAAAATAGATACGTCACATTTGTAGGTGTATGTATGTATAGCCCTGTGTGTGTATACATGAGTAAATGTGTGTGCATGTGAGTACCTATATGTAAAGATTTGTGACAGGTAAAGCATCCAGTTTTAAAACAATCCTACAATAATACATCCACCTAACCCATGCTAGCATAGAAAAACAAAAGTGAAGAATAAACAAACAAACAATATATCTGTAGTTGTTTTACTAGTCTATCAACTCACAATATAATGAGGGTTGGGTTTGAGTTTTATTACCATCTGTTTCTGAGGTCAGTTGCTACTAACTGTCTGGTAATGCAGTACTTATGCACCGATAAGTCTAGTCATTCATATACTCAACCACACATACTCTTGTTTGGTCCTACAGTTACTTCTGCGCATGCACCACACACATATGCATACCTGTGCTAAAAACATACATATGTTCAAACACTCACACATTATGCACCTACATTATATACACATACATACATTTATACATATACATATATACATACACATATGTATATATATATATATATATATATGTATATAAAATAATAATAATAATAATAATAATGATAATAATAATAACAACAACAACAACAACAATAATAATAATAATGGACTCTCCCGTCATTAGACATTGTATGAGAATTTGACTATTTCTTACCGAACAACAATACAGATGATTTGTTTATAGTGATCAAATGTTTGTATAGGTACAAGCTGACTCCTTCCATCAAATCAACATTACCTGTACAGGTGCAACTGGGTGCCATATGTCAGATGTCGAAATGATCGCAGAGCAACATGAAATGAAGTGCCTTGCTCAAGAACACAATGCAATGCTCGGTCTGGGAATCGAACCCACAATCTCGTAAACATGAGCGCAACACACTAACCACTAAGCCATGCACCTTCATATATATGCGTGTGGGTGTGGGTGTGTCTGTGTGTGTGTGTGTGTGTGGGTGTGTGTGTTGCTAGTTAATTTGTTATACTGCATTATTACATTATGTTGCACTTTTTGCATTACATACTTAATCTGATATTATGAAATTACTATTGACACCATCTTTGTTTTATATTATTGTCATTTGGATTGCAGTGACAGTAGTAGTGGTGAGTACATATATCTAGTGTGCATGGGATGTTGTTGATTGGTTAGTTCTTTCTGTTGTGAGTGTTTGCTTGTTTCATGTCTGCATCTGGTATGTACACTGCATCAGTAATCTGTCTTAGTATCAGAACTTATATTTATTTTGACATTGTTTATGGATTCAATAGCTGTAGAGTTTAGACACTGATTTTGATCCTACCTCCTACTCTATGGTCCATTTCTCCAATATAATATCTGGTGGTGTCCAAACACTGCCCTCTCATGCACTTTCTGTAAAATTATGAACATTCTGCTGATTTTCATGATGAACAATTTAGTTGGTTGATCAACTGAACTATCTATTTATTAAATTAATGTACAAGTAGCTGAATCTTCGAACCACATATATATCTTTCATTCGCAAGCCCTTCACTCACCTACAGAATATATATAAAATATATATATATATTAAAAAAAAACTGGCACTGCATCAGTTACAATGAGGATTCCAGCTGATCCAATCAATGGAACAGCCTGCTTGTGAAATTAACATGCAAGTGGCTGAGCACTCCACAGACATGTGCACCCTTAATGTAGTTCTTAAGGAGATCCAGCGTGAAACAAAATGTGATAAAGCTGGCCCTTTGAAATACAGGTACTATTCATTTTTGCTAGCTAAGTTGTACTAGAGTAACATGATATAAAATGTCTTGCTCAAGGACACAATGTATTGCTGGGAATTGAACTCATGACCTTATTATCAAGAGCTGAATACCTTAACCACTAAGTCACGTGCCTTCACCACACACACACATATGTATAGCCTTTACACTTTTTACAGACACACACACACACACACACACACACACACACACACACACACACACACACACGCACACACACACACACATATATATACATATAAATACATATGTATATATTCCACATCACATGACTAAACTAGTGCCGTCTCCTCTCTTGCACACTGCATCTAATTCCTCTTATACCCTAATTCTCTCTAAATCACCCATGTTCTGTTGCACATGCACGCTGACATTCCACCTTTAGTAGTGCATACCATCTTTCCAATTCAGGGCCCTCATCCCACCATCATGCAGCATCGCAGTTTGTACACATGCATCATGCAATCTTCCCTTCACTCAGAGAGAGAAACCTTTGGCTGCCAGTAGAGGCAAAATTTCTCTAAACTTTCTCCATCCTATATATATGTGTGTATGTGTGTGTATGTGTATATATATGTGCCCTTCGAAAAGCTAAGTTTTAGAATGGTGGCAGCTGATGAAGGAAATGTTCTCTATCTGGCCTGTGTGTTTTCATTGCTCTGTTTATGTTCTGCTTCTCATTTTGTCCACGTTTTTTTGTGACGTCCTGTACCCAGATTTGCATCTATATATACATGTAGATGTAGGTATGTACATACATGTACGTATATATGCATATACTCACATATTATTTGTATTCATATTTATATATATATATATATATATATATATATATACACACACACATATACATACATTATACATACATACATTCACAAATTCATATATTCACCTATGAACATACACACATAGATACACACACATACACATCCATAATAACAGATACATATGTACACAAACACTCACATACATACATACATACATACATACATACATACACACACAGAAGATCACAATTCATTGATCAATCCAGACAGTTATCGAAATCTGCAAAAATTATATTAATTATTTGCCAGTAAACAAGGGAAAAAGACAGAATCAAATTACTTGCAGAACAAATAAGAAAAACCTGTAATTTGCATTTTCAACTATCCTTTAAAAAACACGAAGATGAGAAGAGAGAAATCAGTTCTTTTTACAATGATTCTATATTGTCTAATGTACAGCTTTGAACTGTCTGAGAGTGCAGGTTTAATAACTAGAACTCTGAATGTGAGTAATTTTTGTTTTTTGCTTTCTTTCTTGCGAGTATAGAAATGAAAGGAAATGAATGTCAATGCAAACCTCTAAAATTACATCGGCGTGTGCGTGTGCTTACATAAACAAATGAATATACATATAAAGAGTTGTGCGCACATGCATTCACACAGAGAGAAAAAACAAAATAACACACTTGTGTTGAATAACCCACAGAGAACAGAAAATAACTAGTTAAGATGTAGAAACAAGGCTATAAAACATAAGGCAAGTTCATAAGGTAATTTACAATTTCATTATCTGGTCTTCTCTCTTGCGACATATTTTTTCAGCTTGCTTGGAGTGTCGGAAAGTAACAAGTCAAAAATTCCAGTCAACATTAGTAAAAGAATCATTGCTGCTTAACACCAATTCTTTCCCCACCCACCAGTTTTTTGCAGCTCCTTGTTACTATCATAGAATTCTTAGAACATCAGATAAATGTCTTGTGGTATTTAGTAATGGCCTTCTATGTTCTAAGTTCAAATCCTTTTGAGGCTAGTTTTTGCCTCTTATCATTCCAAGTTTGATAAAACAAAGTAAACAACAAGCACTGCGGAATTCAGCTATTCTTTGTTCCAAAATTTCTGTCCTTATACCTATATATGAGACAAATTGTTATTATTATTATTATTATTATTATTATTATTATTATTATTATTATTGTTCAGTAGTTTTATTTTTATAACGGGCTTTCACTTCACTACCGAGCGCAGCTCTGTGCGTCTTGGGTATGTGCTGTGGTTTGCTGTGGGGCTCTTATGTTTACTGTATTGAAAGTGTTTTGTGTAGAATGTGTGCAGTACCCAGTAGTGCAATTTTCTGTATGTTATATATATTTGTAAGTCCTGGTGTTTTTGTTATGTTTTTGTCTGAATATTTTTTTATTATACCTAAGGCACCTACTATGATAGGAATTGTTTCTGTTTTTAGATTCCACATTCGAGTTGTCTCTATTTCCAGGTCTTTGTATTTTGAAAGTTTTTCCATTTCTTTTAGAGAAACGTTATCATCTGCTGGTATTGATACATCAATTAGAAAGCATTTTTTTTTCTTCATGATCTTTGACAACTATATCTGGTCTATTTGCCTTAATTTCTCTATCTGTGTGTATTGGCATATCCCAGAGTATGGTTGCTTTCTCATTTTCTGTGACCTTTTCTGGCGTGTGTTTATACCATCTTTTTTTTAAATTAAAATTTTTTTTTTTTTTATTATTATTATCATTATTATTATTCAGTAGTTCTATTTTTATAACGTGCTTTCACGTCACTACCGAGCGCAGTGCTCAATAGTACCGTAGGATCTGTGCAGTGCTCAATAGTGCAATTTTCTGTATGTCATATATATTTGTAAGTCCTGGTGTTTTTGTTATGCATTTGTCTGAATATTTTTTTTATCAGACCCAAGGCGCCTACTATGATAGGAATTGTTTCTGTTTTTAGATTCCACATTCGAGTTACCTCTATTTCCAGGTCTTTGTATTTTGAAAGTTTCTCTATTTCTTTTAGGGAAATGTTGTCATCTGCTGGTATTGATACATCAATTAGAAAGCATTTTTCTTTTCTTTTATGATCTCTGACAACTATATCTGGTCTATTTGCCTAAATTTCTCTATCTGTGTGTATTGGCATATCCCAGAGTATGGTTGCTTTCTCGTTTATTATTATTATTATTATTATTATTATTATTATTATTATTATTATTATTATTATTATTATTATTGAGTGAGAGAGCAGTGCATGCCATCAAAGTGACACTGGGGTAAAATATACGAAGCCCATTATACCCATCATGACTACCTGTCTGATAAGGGTACTCCAGGCACATGCATTATTATTATTATTATTATTATTATATAGTTGTTTAAAATTTGGTAGTTTCAGGCAAATTTCTACTACATTACCTGCTACACCTTTGTGTTGCTGGGGTGAGCAGCATTACTCTTACACTTTACTCTTCTATTTGTTTCAGTCATTTGACTGTGGCCATGCTGGAGCACCGCCCTTTAGTTGAGCAAATCGACCCCAGGACTTATTCTTTGGAAGCCTAGTACTTATTCTATCGATCTCTTTTGCCGAACCGCTAAGTTACGGGGACGTAAATACACCAGTATCGGTTGTCAAGCAATGTTCGGGGGACAAACACACATATATATATATATATATATATATATATATATATACATATATACGATGGGCTTCTTTCAGTTTCCGCCTACCAAATCCACTCACAAGGCTTTGGTCGGCCCGAGGCTATAGTAGAAGACACTTGCCCAAGGTGCCACGCAGTGGGACTGAACCCAGAACCATGTGGCTGGTAAGCAAGCTACTTACCACACAGCCACTCCTGCGCATTGTGTTTTTTTTTTTTTTGTTGGTAGTGTGCAAACTCTTCTTGGTATTGCATTGTGTCAGTGTTTCTTTTATTCATGAGGTGTGGTGCAGTCTTTTGTTAGATTAGTATTCATATTGTGTGTTGTGTGTGTAATGTATTAGAAAAATAGACCTGCTGGTGGTAGTTTATTTTATTGGAGTTCTGTTATATAGAGTGTGTCTTGTGTTTGTGGATTGTTTTGTTTGGGTTGTATTATTGAATTGATAGTGTCTTGCATAGGATGTGGGCTGTTCCAAGCAAGGCTATTTTTTGGATAGTGTGTAGTGTCGAGAATCCAGGTATAGCCTCTATGTTTTGTTCATATGTTCTTTTTTAATCATGCCCAATGCACCACTTATTGCTGGTACTGTTTTCCCTTTCAGGCCCCACATCTTGAATATTTCAATTTTAAAGTCTTTGTATTTGACAATTTCTCCACCTCTTTTTAGACTATATTTTGGTTATAATAATAATAATAATAATGATAATAATAATAATAATAATAATAATAATAATAATAATAATAATAATTATTATTATTTTTATTATTATTATTATTATTATTATTATTATTATTATTATTGTTATTATTATTATTATTGTTATTGTTATTATTTATCGTATCGCAAGTTTTGTTGGAGCTCTTGGAGTTTTGCATGTATAGGGGGCTTTCTACCTGCAGCCTATGGTACCATGCTATTCGTTTTTCTAAAACCTGATTATTCTGGCCATGCCAAGGAGGTAAAACTTTTGCATCATTATTATTATTATTGGTAATTTTATTATTATTATTATTATTATTATTATTATTGTTGTTGTTGTTGTTTTATAGCCTTTAGATGTAAAAAAAATATAAGAGAACTATCAACTACTACCTCTATTCTCATAACTATGAAATTTCCAGACAAAGATATTCAATGAAATTGTCCCAACACTTTTACAGAAAGAATTTTAAAAACTCGAATAACTACATGCTACTGATGGGTCAAACCTTCTTCCTTACTCTTCTGTGGTCTTTCTCTATCACACTTTCACTTTCTTTCTGTCTTACATTCTTTTCTTTTTCCTCTTCCTTTTTTCTGACTCTGCCATCATCTCACTCCTACACTCATGAAATTTGTCCAGGTGCTTTTTCAACATTTCCACGTCTGAATGCTGTACTCTAAAAAACACCCACAAGTCAAATCAATTCAATCAGAAATTATAACAGAAATGTTATGTTTTATTCAAAAGGTGGGATTTGTAAGGATTCTAACTTGGTGTATCCAGTAGAATGGGCCAAACAACTTGATTTAAGTTGGTTACACAGCAGAACAATTAAATAAATTATTCAATAGGTGTAAGTATGATGTCAGGTACAACATCAGGAGTTGAAAGGAACTTGCTGAACAATTTACATCAAACTGCTGTAAATTTGATGATTACCTGAAAATGCATATTCTCAGAAAATATTCTGACTCTCTACTGTACTTTCAATCTACAAGACACATGAGGATAGATTATTTTTGAACTGCTAACATCGCACTCTGGAGGAATGAACAAAATGACAGGAGAATTTCATCACATTTACTCAAAACTTTTTGACTAAGTGTTCTCTTTCTTGTTTTCTTTCTTTTTCTTCCTTCCATATTTTTTTTCTTTTTCCCTGTTGCAAGGGAAATTATTATTATTATTATTATTATTATTATTATTATTATTATTATTCCTATCATCATCATAATAGGCATGGGTGTGTGGTAAGAAACTTGCTTCCCAACCAGTTGGTTCTGGATTCAGTCCCACTGCATTGTAACTTTCTCTCTCTTTCTTTGGCCAGGTAATCATGTACCACCTCTACAGTAAACCTGTTTCTGTCTCTCTGTCACACTCTGATCTTTCATCATCTGTCACAAGATCCCCTCCTCCAATGCTCCCTCCCCTCTCAAAACTTATTCTCTTGCAAGTTATCCGGTGTCCCTGACAGTGCTGGTGCCACATAAGAAGCATCCAGTCCACACTGTGACGTGGTTGGCATTTAGAAGGGCATCCAACTGTAAAACCATGCTAAAACTGACTTCACATGTGCGGGTGCCATTCTGCGGGATGGTTGGTGTTAGGAAAGGTATCCAGCTGCAAAATCTATGTCAAAACAGACACAGAACAACCCACATAATCATCATCAACAACAGCAGCAATTCTGATATCTATAGGTGATTTGATGCTATTAAGTTATATGCATGTATGCATGTATTGAGAATCTTTAAGTTAAACGAATTAAGAGAATTTATTTCTCTGTCTTAATATATGCTCAAAGATATACCATATTTTAACGTGTATAAGGAACCCTTTTTTGTCAAAAATTAGGTTAAACTATATGGGAGTTTGTTATATATGGATAGTATCGTAAACCCTTACAAAACCTTTTTTCCAAATTTTAAGTCCCAAAAATTAGGAGGTTCCTTACACAAGAAGGTTCCTTGTACATGTTAAAATATGGTAAATACACTCAATATGTTGTTGCAATATGAATGTATGTATGTGTATGTGTGAGTGTATGTATGTGTGTATGTGTGTGTGTATGAGTGTATGTATGCACATATGTGTATTTGTGTAACAGTATGTAATTGTGATTATACATGTATGTGTGTATTTTTGTCTTTGAGCATACACTACGAGCATGTGTGTGTATGTGTGTGTATGTACATATATTTGTATGTGTGCATGTTTTATGTGACTGTGTGTTTGTCATTGTACATGAGTGTGTGTGTGTGTGTGCATATACAGTTAGATGCATGTATGTGGAACTCTATGCATGTTTATATGTATATGTGTTTTGTATACACATGTGCATTTGTGTTTTCCCTCTCTTTCTTTCTTTGCTTATATAAATGCATGTGTGTGTGTGTGTGTGTGTGTGTGTGTTTTGTGGAGAATAAAAAACTGGCACTTCGTTGGTTACAATGATGAGATCACCAGTTGATCTGATCAAGAGAACAGCCTGCTCATGAAATTAACATGCAAGTGGTTGAGTATTCCATAGACATGTGTACCCTTAGCGTAGTTCTCAGGACAGATTCAGTGTGATATAGAATGTGGCACGGCTGGCCCTTTGAAATACAGGTACTTATTTTTGTCAGCTGAATGGACAGGAGCAATGTCAAATAAAGTGCTTTGCTGAAGGACACAACAGGTTGCCAAGAATTGAACTCATGACCTTATGATTGTGAGGTGAGTATCCTAACCACTAAGCCATGCAACTTCACTTCGGAGAACAAGGATGTAAGAAATAGAAAGTGAGAGAATAAGGTTGCAAATGGGTGTGTTTGAGTCTATGTACATATGCTTGTGTGTGTGTTTTCATGTTGAGATGTGTGTGTGTGTGTGTGTGTGTGTGTGTGTGTGTGTGTGTGTGTGTGTGTGTGTGTGTGTGCACGAGATACAAAAAGATTGGTGTTGAAAAATGTAGAATGTATGGAAGGGGAGAGAGAGAGAGAGAGAGAGAGAGAGAGACAGACAGACAGACAGATGGACAGATAGACAGACAGACAGAGATAGAAATGGAGAAAGAGAGTAAGACAGAGAGAGAGAGTGAGTATGTGAGGGTGGTATAATAAAGGGACAAAGTGGTAAAGACCAGAAAGTGGGGGGAAAGACAGAAAGAGAAAGAGAGAGAGAGAGAGAGGAAGGTGATGAGAACAAAAAGAAGATGAATTGATTGAGATAATAAAGATAAAGAGAGAGCGGCCGGGAGAAAGACTGAAAATATACTTGTAAGAGAGAAGAGGAGAGAGTAAATGAATAGAGATTTAGTAAAGAGAAAGAGAAAGTAGAGGAGAAGTAAAGAGGGAGAGAGAGAGAGAGAAAGTCGAGAGTAAGTGAAGAGGAAGAGAGAGAGAGAAAGATGGTTAGAGAAGAGAATGATATAAGAAAGCGATAAAATAATCAGAGATAAAACAGTAGAATATATCAAGATTACTGTCTAATCTAATTAAGACTGAAATAACTGTGATATTTGAAGCCTTAGTAACACACACACACACTAACAGACTTACACACATACACACACACACACTAACAGACTTACACATATACACACACACACACACACACGCATGCACAAAAATATATTTGAAAAGTAAGGTATACTTGTTTTAATAAGCTAACAGATTTAGCCTCATAGCCTCACTGTGAAAAGTAAATAAAATGGCTATTCTATGGTTTTTTTCCTTTTTTTTCTAAGAGTAGAAAAATTTTGGAATCTGTCTGAGAAGTTCCTTGTTTTCTTTGACCACTGCTCTTACTCTTTTACTCTTTTACTTGTTTAAGTCATTTGACTGCAGCCATGCTGGAGCACCGCCTTTAGTCAAGCAATTCGACCCCAGGACTTATTCTTTGGAAGCCTAGTACCTATACTATCGGTCTCTTTTTGCCAAACCGCTAAGTTATGGGGACGTAAACACACCACCATCGGTTGTCAAGCGATGTTGGGAGGACAAACACACACACAAACATACATACATACATACATATATATACACATACACACATATACATATATACGATGGGCTTCTTTCAATTTCCGTCTACCAAATCCACGCACAAGGCTTTGGCCGGCCCATAGCTATAGTAGAAGACACTTGCCCAAGGTGCCACTCAGTGGGACTGAACCCGAAACCATGTGGTTCATAAGCAAGCTACTTACTACACAGCCACTCCTGCGCCTATTATATTTTCATTCTCCTAAGATATGATTCACCACATCATACCAGGAATCTCTGCATCCACCGACTCCTTGATGTTTGGTAGATTCTAAATTTCAAGTTGAGTCTCTCTCTACCAATGACATCACTGTAACTGAGTTATTTTTGTTCTTCATTCGTATGTAGAACTTCATAAAATAGTGGTTCACAACCAGGGTCCACATGACCCTTAAGACGGGCTTCTTTCAGTTTCCATTTACCAATACCACTCACAAGGCTTTGGTTGGCCCAAGGCTATAGCAGAAGACACTTGCCCAAGGTGCCATGCAGTGGGATTGAACTCGGAACCATGTGGTTGGCAAGCAAGCTACTTTATTTCATTTCATTAGCTATGATGGCCTTACATAGAAGAAAAAGCAAAAAAGAAGCTGCAGGCTGGACAAAGCAAGCTACTTACCACACAGCCACTCCTATGCCTCACTAATTAATTGGAGATAGATTTTAACAACAAAATCTCATGCAGCTATTTCAAGAACTAACCCACCTGGCATGTATGATTCTGTCATCATGTCTGAAACAAGTTGCGTTGGTTTTTGAAATATATTTTATGGGCGCAGGTGTGGCTGTGTGGTTGAGAAGCTTTCTTCCTAACCAAATAATCTTGGGTTTAGTCCCACTGTGTGATATCTTGAGGAAGTGTTTCTTACCAAAGCTCCAAGATGGGCAAAACTTCATGAGTGGATTTGGTACACGGAAACTGAAAGACATCTGTCTTGTCTCCCACACTGCGTTAGCTATGAGAATGCATTGAAATAAACTTATTCTACTCTACTGTAAACTTATTCCCTCCAGAAAGAGTGAAATAAGCAATGCTCTATTGTGATTGATAACAGTTATGTTATCTGTACATCCACTAGTATGCAAATTAGACTAACCAGTTTAATGGAGTTTTAGTTTACTCTTTTACTTGCTTCAGTCATTTGACTGTGGCCATGCTGGAGCACCACATTTAGTTGTGCAAATCGACCCCAGGACTTATTCTTTGGAAGCCTAGTATTCATTCTATTGGTTTCTTTTGCCAAACCGCTAAGTTACGGGGACGTAAACACACCAGCATCGGTTGTCAAGCAATGTTGAGGGGACAAACACAGAAACACACACACACACACACACACATATATATATATATACGACGAGTTTCTTTCAGTTTCCGTCTACCAAATCCACTCACAAGGCTTTGGTCAGCCCGAGGCTATAGTAGAAGACACTTGCCCAAGGTGCCACCCAGTAGGACTGAACCCGGAACCATGTGGTTTGTAAGCAAGCTAACTTACCACACAGCCACTCCTACGCTAAACACTTTTGCTAAAAGCAATTCATTTCACCATTGCTAGATGATGACTGCTATTCTTTCTTTGATGTAGGACTGAGAAGACTAGAAACTGGTCATATTCTTTTCTACTCTAAGCACAAGGCTCAAAATTTTGTGCGAAGGGTCAGTCAATTAGATCAGCCCTAGTACACAACTGGTACATAATTTATCGACCCCGAAAGCATCAAAGACAAAGTCGACCTCAGCAGAATTTGAACTCAGAACATGAAGACAGACGAAATACCATTAAGTATTTCAGCCAGCATGTTAACATTTCTACCAGCTCGCCACCTTCAGAAACTGGTCATATTGATTATGCTTACTTTGTAGAATAGCAACTTATTTTGCTTCCCAGCTGTATATAAGCCATTGTATATTATAAAGGATTAGTGACATGCATGGGTGCTGTCATTGACATTCACAGGGAGATTAAGGGCACCATAACGATTAATTTACCTTGAAAGACTTTAAGCCCTGCTTCTTTGTATTCTAAGGTCAAGTTCTTCTGGGGTCAATTTTGCCATCGGTCTTTTCAGGGTTGATGAAATAAAGTACCAGTCAAGTACTGAGATTGGATTTCGATGTAATTGACTAATACCTGTCCCCAGCCCTCCCAAAAAAGAGAACTGACCCTGAGCCTAAAATCAAAACAACTGTTAGTGTAAGTGTTATTATTGTTGCTGACAGAACCGTTAGCATGCTGAGTAACATGCTCAGAGGCATTTCATCCCTCTATGATGGGGGTTCCCGACCACTTGGTGGGGCGAAGCCTTGACAGGAAGGTTGCACAGCGTTGCTAGAAGTGGCTTAGGATAATATTAATTCAAGATATCAGCTGATAGTAGGGGGCCATGTGGGTTTCAAGTTTTGGGTACGGGGTCGCAAGTGCAAAAATGTTGGGAACTGCTGCTCTATATGTTCCGAGTTCAAATTCCACCTGGGTCGACTTTGCCTTTCATCATTTCAGATTCGAT